>NC_134483.1:33015390-33235390 GCF_040206685.1 Ascaphus truei
GCCAGAGTTAGGAGGGATGCTTCCTCTAGGCACCTGAACAGAAAGCATAATTCAGTTATCTCCAAAAAAAACATGAACATGATATCAGAAATCCAAGATGGCTGCTGCTTGAAAATAAGCATATCTCAGTCATTGTATTTTCTAATGGTGGGAGGCAGTTGGATGGTAACAGAACTGCCAGATACCCACTGCTTTGTGGTTGATCACTAATCTTTTGTGGAAGGCAGTGGTTTACCACCAGCATTAGTTGGAGACTTTTCCAATGCCTTTGGGACCACCAGTGACCATGCCCCTGCTACGTGAGACACCAAACTTGCACTCATCAGGAAACACATGTTCATGTTTTTAGAGAGGACTGAATCATGCTTTCTGTTCAGGTGCCTAGAGGAAGCATCCCTCCTAACCCCCAAAATAAACCAACGGAAAAAGTCTGAAGGATACTATTACAGTAACAGCCTACACTGGGTGGGTTCATTTCCTTTTTAAGACAAAAAAAAATCTGTAAAGCATGCCCAGTTCAACCGCAAAATCTGATTTGCTTTGGATCTATGGGGAAAAAAAGACTAGAATGGGAAAACTCAGATTAACTTAAAAGGCGCTTGGTCTGCCTGTGTTACATTTAAAATTATAAAGAAAACAGAGATCGTGCCCACCAGTTCTAAGTGATAACTGTAAACATTTCAAACAGAGGAAAACACGGAAACCGGGTGCTTTGCAAATTAAATGAGGAACAGATGCCTTGGAAATACTGTACAGTCTGTGCTACTGAGTCACTTGGAGAAAGGGTGGGGAGAGGAGGGCAAAGGGAGAGCTTTAGTCTTAGTGTTGGGTGTGGGGGATCAGGGTGTACACAACAACGCAAATATAAAATGTTAGAATGTTTGATCAGGTTCTGTGCTCCAGCAGGTACAGACAGGCTGTTTTTAGTATCCAATGCTAAAGTGGAAGAAGGGTTTCTTCTTGCAAAGTGATTCTGCTTCCAAAGGCAGAACTGTTTTCAAACTGGTTGCATAAAATACATTATTCTACCATCATCCCATGTATTGTTGACCTGTGATAAGGTAAATAATGGCTGGAATAAGGGCCGTACTCCAAACTGAGTATGGAAAGCAAGTATATAGGTGAATGTATAGGTGAATAATATCAGAAGTGATATAAAAATGGTAGACAATGGGCATATGCATTTTGTATTTTAAAGTTTAGTGTTTTATTCCAAAATGTAGGTTCTAGTTCATGACCTAAAGAGGGTTTCCTTAGAAGGTTTTAAATGCTAAACTGCTAGAGCCATATCTACTAAACGGTTCGTTTTTCTGACTCAACAATGTGTCTTAGTAAATATGGCCCCAGCACTTAGGCTCAGCACTCAGAATTTACTAATAAATACCCCTCTAAGTCCCGATGGGGGACCCTAATACTGGAACGAAACATAGAACTTTAACATTAAAAATGCATTTTGACCATTATATCCATTTCCTACATCTGGATGACCTATTTGGGAAATAAAACAATTGACTTTGTTTTCTTAATATGGTCGCCCCTTTTTCCATAACCCTTGAACTTCTTTAAAACACCAACTCTTTTTGTCTTTCAACCATGGAAATGAAAGCACCACGCTGTTATGAACAAGAGTATCCTAATTAGTGAGAGGAGCATTGAGGGGAAGAAAAGGATGTCTGGGTGAGGCATGTTTGCTTTAAATGGGGAAGTGGAGCGAACCTGTCCAATCACACTGTACTTATCAACCAATGATTCCTAGAAAAGAGGACAGGGACAGGACTAAGAACAGCAACACTCAGTTTCAACCTACAGTAGTTTAATTCCTGGTGTCTGCTCCTTGTGACCATGAGCAAGTCACGTGATCTCCCAGGCACAAAAAAATAAATTGTAAGCTCAATAGGGCAGGGACATGTGCCTGCAAATTTTCTAGGTACAGCACTGCATACACTGTCAGTGCTATACAAAAGGGGGAGGGGATCTATTATTATATGCCCTATTCTGTTTATTTTAGGGCGCAAACAGACTCTTCATTTTTAACAAACATGACACGGTTTGATTGACTAACAAAAATAATTCCATGCAGAAGTGCAACTGTTTCACTGATCATATGCAGCCTGGAAGAACATATGGTAAAATAATCTTTGATTTTGTATATCAACATTGAATGAGCACAACAGGCCTGAATCAAATCCAGCAGAAGTGGGCAAACCATGAAATGTACAGCCTTAGCCAAGCCCGTGGCTCTAACTTTGATCTACTGTATGAGCCAAAAACAAGCAAAGCCGGGGATGATTTCAGCTGCATACAACGGGAAAAAACACAATCAATTATAATGCACAGCAACATTCCCAGTACCTTGAAGGTGAATTCACTCTTATTATAATATGTAATAATTGTGCACATAAAAAATATAAATGATATATAAACAGTATATGTTCTTGCAATTTCGTGTTGGTTATGATACAGTTCAGTGGACTAATATTCAATTATCCATAGAGGACATGATACAAATGATCATTAAAGCTTTACAAACCTCACACGTGTCTTCTTCATATGTACTGTGTACACTGTCGTTTTCAACATACTGTATAGTAACACCAGTGGGCAGCTATCAGTTTGAGTATTATCAACTTTTCTTTCAGAGTATATTACCAGCTTAGAATGAGAAGGTGGAAATATTATTTATACATACTGTATATACAGTGGCGAGAAAAAAAAAAGTTTGTGAACCCTTTAGGATTTTCTCATATTTAAAACCTAAAATGGTATTCGATCTTAACCAAAGTCCTAATAATAGATAAAGAGAACCTGCTCAAACAAATGACACAAAAACATGATACTTTTTCAACATTTATTTATCAACAAATAATTTGACATTCAATATCCGTGTGTGAAAAAGTATGTGAACCTTTAGATTCAGTACCTGGTGGCACACCCTTGAGATGGAATGACTTCAACTAAGCGTTTCCTGTAACTACTGGTCAGTCTCTCACATCGGTTTTGAGGAATTTTGGCACATTCCACCTTACAGAATTGCTTTAACTCAGTGATATTTGAGGGCTTCCTTGCATGGACAAATCGGTTCAGGTCCTGCCACAACATTTCGATGGGGTTTAGATCTGGACTTTGACTAGGCCATTCTAAAACACTGAATTTCTTCTTCTGAAGATTTGCATGTATGTTTAGGATCATTGTCTTGCTGCATGACCCACTATCGGGTCAACTTCAGCTCATGGACAGATGGCGTGACATTCTCTTCTAGAATCTCCAGATACAATGCAGAATTCATGGTTTTGTCAATGATGGCAAGGCCAAAAAGTTCTGCCTTTGATTCGTCTGTCCACAGAAAATTGTTCCAGAAGTCTTGTGGATCATCTATGTGCTCTTTGGCGAACTTCAGATGGGCAGCAATGTTCTTTCTAGAGAACAATGGTTTCCTCCTGGCTATCCTTCTATGAACAAGGAAGTAAGTATCCAGACACATGGACTTAATCATCCAGTGATTTATTCAGCAAAACATCCAACGTTTTGACTGCCTGCAGTCTTTGTCAAGGTGAGGCCCTCACACAGGATGTTTTGCTGATTAAATCACTGGATGATTAAGTCTGTGTGCCTGAATACTTACTTCCTTCTTCGTGATCCGTTGGGGTGTTACAGGATTTTCCTCCAGGAGCTCCAGCGATTTACCTTATTTTCTACTGGCGAGACGTGTGCCTGCAATACTCTAAGTATTATCTATCCTTCTATGAACACCATTCTTGTTCAGTCTTTTTCTGGTAGTTGAGTCATGAACACTCACATTAGCCAAGATGAGAGTGGCCTGCAGATCCTTGGATGTTACTCTGGGGTTCTTTGTGATTTCCTGGATGATTTGCCGGTTTGTTCTTGGAGAGATTTTGGAGGGACAACCGCTTCTGGGTAGTCACTGTGGTCTCGAACTTTCTCCATTTGTAGACAGTGGATTAGTGGAGACCTGAATCCTTAGAAATGGTTTTGTAACCCTTTCTAGACTAATGAGCATCAATAACGGCTTTTCTGAGGTCCTCAGAGATTTCTTTTGACCGTGGCATGACGTGTTTCCACACACCTGTATAGTGAAGACCAAACTCACAGAGATTCTGATCTTTATATAGGGTGGGGCCTCCCAAACGCACACCTGAATATATACCTAATTACGTAAACACCTGATTCTAATTATCCCCTTTAATATAGCTGATAAAACCAGGGTTTCACTTACTTTTGTACATACCCTGACTCTTAATTACTCATTGTTTGCCTATATCATACATGATTTTGTTTCAAAAGACATGGAATTGGTTAATATAAATCTTATTGGATATTTAAGAAAAGACTGGTTTTGATTCAAGAATTTTATCATGGAAAAACTATGGAATTTCCGTAATTATCATTGGGGTTCACAAACTTTTTCTCGCCACTGTAAATGTAAAAAGTCTCATACGCTGTTCATTTTTTGTATTATAGTAGAGGGCCTAAGTAGCAACGATGTCAAAAGTCGCAATAATTTCATTTTTAATTACAGTATATTCAATGTAAAATAAAACAATGCACACATTTCACACTTCAGAAAATATCAATTTTAAAGAGACGGTCTCCCCTAGGATAACAGTGAAATAAGGGCTGCGTCACTTGTAATAGATTCAATCGAGCTTAATAGATATTTTAGAAAAAAATATGATACATATAAGTACTAATTAATATATTTTTCTCAACTTTTAACATTTCCATGGGGTCCAATGTATTTTAGCGATAAGACAGACTTGAAGCTGCCGTTTAAAAAAAAAATTCTATTCAATATGTGCATCAATACAATCTGCACACTGACAAGTGATTAGCTAAGTTGCAAATCGATCCGTTCTCCTGTAATCGATCGCTTGCTCATGATTATTTAATTCAGTTCTTGCACAGCATTGTGGGCAATGTAGTCCAGCAATATCATGTGACTGGGCAGTTACTAGATACAATTGGTGCACTGCTAGAGAGAGGGCGGGGCTCAAGAGCCAGAGCCTATCAGAAGGTGAAGGGGCTGTGACTTTAGAAATGGTTTCTATAGAAACAAAAATGCTTCCTACATTAGAAACATTAAAAATGTCTTAAAAATGTTTTTTTAAATGCTACAAGTATTTTCTCATAGTACAGAACTGATTTATTTAAAAAAAGCACACATGTAGGATGTTGCTTGAACTGCTGCTTTAATTATGATGCCATTATTAGTTAAATCTATAAATACTGTACATGCTTGAAATCAGTGTTCCCAGAGAAAAAACAGTTACTTACAGTAAAGGGTTTATGTAATCTTTCTAAGAAAGCCCTTTAGTTAAATTGTTTAAAATTGTTCCGTTTTTGACCTGCAACGTTGGACTGCCACTTTAAGTGTACGTTGCAAAACCCTGCGCGCAGCAGCACCACAGAGCAGCACCACGGAGCAGCAGCAGAACCACAGAGCAGCACCACGGAGCAGCAGCAGAACCACGGAGCAGCACCACGGAGCAGCAGCAGCACCACGGAGCAGCACCACAGAGCAGCACCACGGAGAAGCAGAACCCAGCAGCACCACGGAGAAGCAGAACCCAGCAGCACCACGGAGCATCAACAGCACGCAGCAGCAGCACGGAGCAACACCACGGAGCAGCACGGAGCAGGAGCAGCAGAACCCAGCAGCACCACAGAGCAGCAGCAGAACCCAGCAGCACCAGTGAGCAGCAGAACCCAGCAGCAACAGCACAGAGCAGCAGAACCCAGCAGCACCACAGAGCAGCAGCAGAACCCAGCAGCACCAGTGAGCAGCAGAACCCAGCAGCAACAGCACAGAGCAGCAGAACCCAGCAGCACCACAGAGCAGCAGCAGAACCCAGCAGCACCAGTGAGCAGCAGAACCCAGCAGCAACAGCACAGAGCAGCAGAACCCAGCAGCACCACAGAGCAGCAGCAGAACCCAGCAGCACCAGTGAGCAGCAGAACCCAGCAGCAACAGCACAGAGCAGCACAACCCAGCAGTACCACAGAGCAGCCGAACACAGCAACACCACAGAGCAGCAGAACCCAGCAGCACGGAGCAGAAGAACCTAGCAGCACCACACCGCAGCAGCATGGAGCAGCAGCAGAACCCAGCAGCACCACACAGCAGCAGCACGGAGCAGCAGAACCCAGCAGCACCACAGAGCAGCAGCAGGTTTAGTGCTGCAGCTACAGTTATATCAAATGAATCATTTCCCCAGCCCTCCCTATTCAGAGAGATGAGCCAGGGCTAGGGTGGAGTCTTAAGCCCAGCCAGAACAGGCCACTGTTAGCATTAAGGCCATTTAGGGTCATGCTGGATTATCTGAAGCTCAGAGTCCTGAAAGAATAAGTGGGGTTATCATGTTAACCCCGTGTTTGTATTTCATTTTTATTTTTAATTCACTATATTTATTAAGGCACTTCTGGTTTTTAACCAGTTATAACTGTACAGTAACTCACACATAGCACATATAGTGCTCCTAAATGTTAACCCCTTAGGCACCACATACGTCATGCATCCTATGCTGCTGGCTATATTATTGTTTTGTTTTCTCTTTTCTCTAAGCAGTGGAGGAAATACAAAGGACACGGTATAAAACTGGAAGTGTACGACCTGCTGATAGAGTCTAGTCCTGATGTCATAGCAGGATTGAAATGTATTGGCCAAAGGATTGACCTAAATTACCCATACGTATGAGAAGAAGAAAAAAAAACAGAGAAAAAAAAACTGAACTGAATAATTTGTCGTATTGGATGTGTATTGGGGCTTCTTTGTTTACTGCTGTCAGTGAAACATGCAATGCATTGCATACATATCCACTTAAGGCGCTTCAGCACTATATACAGGCATACCCCGGTTTAAGGACACTCACTTTAAGTACACTCACGAGTAAGGACATATCGCCCAATAGGCACACGGCAGCTCACGCATGCGCCTGTCCGCACGTCCTGAACCGCAATACCAGCTCCCTACCTATACCGAAGCTGTGCGCAAGCAGGGAGACTATAGAGCCTGTTACACATGCGTTATTTACATCAGTTATGCACGTATAGGACGATTGCAGTACATACATGCATCGATAAGTGGGAAAAAGGTAGTGCTTCACTTTAAGTACATTTTCGCTTTACATACATGCTCTGGTCCCATTGCGTACGTTAATGCGGGGTATGCCTGTAAAACCTAGACAACACCTTTAAGTTCCAGTCACTCAATCAACTCCTATTAATATGAAGTAATTTAGGGGGGGTTTCTTTTAAGCTCTCTTACGGTGCAGCACCTAGATTTACAGATGAGAGAGATGAGCTGGTGTGGTTTGATCAGGATTCAGAACAAGGGTTTGCTCCATTGAGTCTCCTGGAACTTGTGAATGGGGTTTTACTCTTCTCCACTTTAATTTGAGTAAAACAACATGTTAACTTGTGCAGTATGCAGCATGAGCACAGGATATTACTTCACACTCTCGTTGAGGCTATTTGTACCTGTTCCAGTTAACTGTACTGTACCTGCATTCCTACAGGGAAGCTAATCTCTGTTATACAGTAGAAAACATCAGAATGTAAAGCAAAGCAAGTAGGATTACAGGAAAGAAAGGACATAATAAGCCAAAATAATTAGCCCAAGGTCAAATCTGCTAGCAGTACTGTTCCCATTGCCAATTTGATTGCTTATAGGTTTATTCACGTCGCGCTACCATATATAAATTACTGTATAACCTTACAACCTTAAGAATAAAAACATCTACTATGGGGTTTTGTATGATGACCCAGAAACCTATCTGGCCATATATCCAGCAGAGAGAATATGGAACAAGCAAAAGTAAGAGTCACAACGTAGCACACAAACATTATTATGATAAAAGCGGCTATTGCACTTGGCATGACAATATCATGAGATATTGAGTATTTGAATCAACCTGGTGCATCAGGGGTTAATGCGGTTACCGTTTGTCTTAAAAACACAAGATATTTTGTTTATGACAGGTCAAGACCCTGTGTCTGTGCTGATCTACAAAGAGGGCTTAATTGGGGGGGTCTATCACTGATATCTCACTAAAAGTGAAATGTGTGTAGTTTAGAAGGCTGGGGACAATAGCCAGATCCTGGGCTGTCAGCCTCAATTAAAACTGTATCAGTTTTTACTTATCACTTGTGCATCACAGAGAGAGGTGACACACAGGTCACCACTTAGTTGGAGGGCTTTATTAAATTTAAGAAATTATGGGACTGACAGCAATTCATTAGAGTAAGAAATAGATATCTGTCACTGTGGCAATTAGACAAATTAAATCATACCACATGCTGCATGGGTAAGAGATGCAAAAGACATATCTGTTTCCCCTGCGAAAATAAACATTAGGCTGTCAAATTTTAGGTGCAGGGGCGCATGTGGAGAGCAGAGACGCAACCGTGAAGATCGTGTTTGTCTAAGTATTAGAGAAATGAAGCTCTGAGGCCTTTTGTATATTTACTTTTTAAACGTCAAAAGAAGTTTTTTTTCTAAGTCATATAACTGTCAGCCCGAGGTGATTTAAGACAGGGGTGGGTTTTGTGTGTGCTTCAATGCAGAAGGTCTGGGCATAAAGGTTGGAATGTTTGAATAGAAAATGAGAATTCAACAGAGGTGTGTTTGGGATCAGACCTGTGAATTTTCATCTTTCTGCGCCAGTGACCTCTCGGGGAAGAACTTATGATGTGTGGTAACGTATAGGGAATTCTGTTTGTTTTATCCTTTTAATTTAAGAAACGTTTCTGCCTTTATTGTAACTGTATGTTCTTGTAGTAATCTTTTTCTGTAACCTAAGCACTGTATTTATATGTATATTAAAATAAACCGTTAAAAAGTTATGCTTTGGGCTCTGAATGAACTGTTTGCATGCTTTGTAGAGTATTTACATTTTCAGTCACATTTTGCTACAACAGATTTTTGTGTGTTTAGTGCATAGTTTTTTTCTTTAATAAACAGGGACCTGAGAATATATATATTTACTTACATCTTTTTCAGCTATTTCTTAGGTGGTGACAGCGCTAAATATGATTGCAAACAAGTAAAGGGGTTAATATTAACTCATCGAAAGTACCTTGCGCAGGCGAAAGGTGAGTTGGCGAGAGTAGCCATGTGTATTAACCCATGTTGCATATCTAAGTCATGTGCTCACAAGTGTGCTATTCGTGACAAGTGGTATATTGGTACGAAGTGAGGGGGGGGGGATATTGTTCATTTGAAGGTCCTTTGCGAAAGTGAAAAGTGAACAAGCTAGATAGCTTTGTATTAACCCTTGTCCCGTATGCAGGTCACATGCTCACAGGTGTTCCGTATGTGACAGCACTAAGAGACTGATTTGATTAATAAGCAATTGTCATTTCACGTGTCTGCATAGTCCATTAAAAGCTAAAGGGTTTTCATTGTCCCACTATTATCACAGAGCAAGGTAAGTTTGTTTCAATGGCACATGATTTGATATTCTGAACAACATTTTTTACACAGCACTGTACAGGCATATCCCGCTTTAAGTACACTCACTTTAAGTACACTCGCGAGTAAGTACATATCGCCCAATAGGCAAACGGCAGCTCACGCATGCGTCTGTCATAACGTCCTGAACAGCAATACCAGCTCCCTACCTGTACCGAAGCTGTGCGCAAGCGGGGAGACTATAGAGCCTGTTACACATGTGTTATTTACATCAGTTATGCATGTAAATGACAATTTCAGTACAGTACATGCATGGATAAGTGGGAAAAGGTAGTGCTTCACTTTAAGTACATTTTCGCTTTACATACATGCTCCGGTCCCATTGCGTACGTTAATGCGGGGTATGCCTGTAGTATGTTGCAATAGCTTACAGATGCAGCGGCTGTTATTCGAACAAATCTCGAAATGGAATTTCGAGATATGCCCGTGATCCGTCCGAGTTGCGCCGCAACAGACTAATGGACGCCGGAGTAACACAGCAGGGGTCCCTGCTGTGTGTGTCCTACCGGGGTCTGCCTTTATGTAACTGACGCAGTAAGAGAGGCTGAATCAGTCACTCTAACTGCGCGCCTCTCACAGGCAATCGCGGGGTTTTTATTAGAATTCCAACATTACAGTAATGTAGCAGGGGTTCTCCGGAGCTGAACCACATTGGTTTTCAGGTCCGGGGACCCCCTACTTCCTGAGATACAGTTCCCGTTACGGGGTGCCGGTATCCCCATGTTAAAATCCGGTGGGTCACGTGACCGAGGGATCTAAACAAAGCAGAGGGATACCGGCACCCCATACCGGGCCTGTATCTCGGGAAGTAGGGGGTCCCCAAGGCTGAAATCAACTTTGTTCAACACAGGAGACCCCCTGCTCCCTCATACTACTATCAAACATCCACCCCTCCCGCCCCCCCCCCCCCCAATACAAATTAATTACCTTAGCGGATAGCTGCTAAGGTAATGAAGCAGCTTACATATTATTTTTATTCAAAGCGTGCGTGAGCAGGGGGTCTCCTGAGCTAAACAAAGTTGATTTCAGCCTACTTTCCGAGTTACAGGCCCCGGTATGGGGTGCCGGTATCTCCTCCATGTTGAAATCCACGTGGGATGTAAACAAAGCAGAAGGATACCGGCACCCCATACCGGGGCCTGTATCTCAGGAAGCAGGGGGTCCCCGGACATGAAACCAATGCGGTTCTGCTCCGGAGACCCCCTGCTCATCTACACTAGGAATATAATTTAAATGGAAAAATATTTACTGTATTAAGCACCAATACCCCACCCACCCCCTGTGCCCTCCCATAAAACCATGATTTATTATTTTACACACAGGATTAATACCCTAGGCCAACGGGGGTGCCCGGTGGTCCCGACGGGTGTCCGCAGGCCCCACAGTGCACCCGGGGGTTACCCATGGGTGTCTGGGGGTTTCAGTGGTCCCCGCTAGGTGCCGTGGGCCTCCAGGTGGTCCCCGTGGGGTACCACGGGCCCAATGGGGTCCACAGGTGGTCCTGCGTGTGTCTGGGGGTTCCCAGGTAATCCCCACAGGTGTCTGGGGCCCTCGGGTGGTTCCCACGGGGATCTGGGGCCCTCGGGCTGTCCATGCAGGTGTCCCCCGTGGGTCCGCAGGTGGCACCCGTGGGCATCCAGATGTCCTCGGGTGGTTTCCACGGGGGCCTGGGGGCCCTCGGTGGTTCCCATTGGGGTCTGGGGCCCTCGGGTGGTTCCTGTGGGACCGCATGGCCCCCACACCTGTGGGTCTGCAGGTGGTATCCGTGGGCGTCCGGGGGTCCTCGGGTGGTACCCGTGGGCATCCGAGGGTCCTCAGGTGGTCAGAAGTTCATGTCAGAACGAAATGCGCGTCAGGTAATGATGATGTCATGGTCATCATTTCAATAGCGCGACTGCAACGCAGATTGTAAGTCAGTTTACTACTTCAAAATACTGAGTTTGAGCTATGATAGATAAACTAAGATGTGGGCCGTCAAGGCATCCACTAGCAGTCAGTTTTAGCAGCAGCCTCACCGTAGCATGCACTAAGGCTGAGCCCATAGAAGGACAGTCAGCGCTGAGCCGTGCGGATGCTGAGGCGCAGGGATTTTCAGCCGACAGCAGAACCTGTTTCTGAGCGCGCTGTCGACTGAAAACCTCCAAATCAGAGCGAAGCAGCGTCAACGTCACGGCGGGCTATTGGCCCAGTGACGTCCGTGCCCCGCCTCCCGATCGCGCACGCTGGCTCGTCTGCCAGTTCATGCAATCGCTCCCGATTGCGCAGACGAGCCTCAGCGTGAGCGCAGAGGAGCGCTGACTGCTAAACTATGCACGCAGCCCAAGAGTTATTTGTGTACTTCTGTGATCACATGCCCTCGCAAACTGTTATTTTGTTTCCACCGGCATCCGTCCGTCCGGAGGCAGGAACATTGAATGTGGTAACAGTGTTATGGATGGCAAAATTGTTACATTCTAACTCAGAGGCCAGAGTTACACACCTCTTACACAGACTGCATATATTAACCTATAATTCTACAGATTTCTCATTTTGCAATAGCAAGCTAAGTATATGAGGATCATTTAGGATCCAATTACATTTATCCTGTATACCTGGGGATAATTATCCTTTGCATTTTTATCTTCACCTTCATCTGCAGACCTTTTGTTTGTGTGTGTGTTTTTTTCTGCAGGGTTATAATCTCCTATGCAGCTCAGGGGTTAAATCCCCATTATTCCCTTTACCACACTAGGGATAGTGCACAGGACCTTCACTATCACGTTATAATACAGTAATTGTACATAAATGCACTAATTTACATTTTTTGATGCCAATGGGATTACCCCAAAATATACAGGCATCTAGTACACATTGGATTCAGTATTTTTATTCTGAAGTTCAGTAACAAGACATATAAGTATATCAAGAAAACTCTTTCTAAGGCTGCGTCCAGGGTTGTAGCAGCCGTACGGAGGCGCGCTGAGGCTGAGGGAAAGCGGGTGCTTTCCTTGGCCTTGGTTAGCGCGCCGTCCGTGGGCGTGTCGGGGGGGGGGGGGGGGCGGGCCAGTGACGTCACGAAGCTGGTTCGCCCTCATTGGGCGAACCGCTCACGTGACCGGCCCTGCGCTCGCTCCCTTGAGCGCTTGAATTTAAAATTCTCATAAGACCCACGCTTCCGCACGCTTGCGGAAGCGTGCGCGATCCCCTGCTAAAGCCGCTCTCATTGCGGCTGCAGGGGCTGACTGGTAAGCACCAGCGGGCGCTGACCATGCCCGAGGCCTAAACTTAGAGTATTGTCCTGAAGCGCAACAAGCATTTTAGGGTTTAACTATTCTTTTGCTTTCAAATAATTCATAAACTATTATTCTGTATACAGTATATTAGTGGTTGTATATATTAGTGGAGATGGATTTCCATCTCTTTCCAGTTTATGATTATTGATTGCTTCAATTTAGAGGTTGAGTGCATTCCTATCTGGGAATACTTCTTCGTTTGCCAGTCATTTAAATATACAGTGCTGCACATTCGCTGGTTAAATTGGCCAAATTCAGCAACATTTTCAGAACGTATTGCCCACAATAGGAGCTTTTTTGTCAAGTTTTGTAACTTTTTTTGAAAACCTTGCGTGAGACGAATGTTGGCGAGTTGGCACATCACTAGTTCATTAATCAGAGCTACAGGACCTGGGTCCCCACACAATGCACTAAGCTAGGAGTTCCCAGTCACAGGGGATGGGCCTGCCTCGTAGTGTATAACTGGTTATTGCCATTTTAGAGGCCCTAAGGAACAATGTATAAATAGAAGTAGTGATGGGAGAAAGTAGTATTAGTGGATCGTGCATGTTTTGAATTTCAGCATGTCCTGGTGTCTCTGCCATAATGGATGAGAGAGGAGTTTCCCTTTATAGGGGTAATCTCTTGTACGTCAAAAATGAACCAATTCGACATGTTTGAGGAGTTACCTCTGGGTGAGTGATGTCTTTGTTACCCAACTCTGACACCTGTAAGTATTTAAACATATTTTTTTAGGTTAATTTGTGAACGTGATGAGCTGAGACTTAGGAGGGGTTTAATTCCCTCGGGCTACTGCCTTGTGTCTGATTGTCACTGTGTGTTCATCAAGTGCTTATACAGCCAGAGTCCCCCCTCTTCCAGGGTCAGACTGGCCCACTGGGTACCCAGAAACCACCACCACCCGGCCTATTGGCTGGGCGGCCCGTGGACCTCTCTCCCGGTGCACAGGTAGCAGGAATGTTGCTGCCACAGATCAAAGCTTCTCCCGGAATTAAGCAGCTGACCGGAGAGGACAGGAAGACGCTCCTACCAGCGTTTGCAATGTCCCTGTTGCCAAAGCACCAGGAAGACACAGGCAAAGATTACCCCCACCCCCCATGTCACACTCTCTCCCCTCCTTTGTAGTTCCCTCTCCTCCACCAAGTTAGTCTCCCATTACTCTTCCTCCCCATGTCAGCCTCTTCCCCCATGTCGGTCTCTTCCCCCATGTCGGTCTCTTCCCCCATGTCGGCCTCTTCCCCCATGCCAGCCTCTTTCCCCATGCCAGCCTCTTCCCCCATGCCAGCCTCTTCCCCCATGCCAGCCTCTTCCCCCATGCCAGCCTCTTCCCCCATGTCAGCCTCTGCCCCCATGTCAGCCTCTGCCCCCATGTCAGCCTCTTCTCCCATGTCAGCCTCTTCTCCCATGTCAGCCTATTCCCCCCATGTCAGCCTCTTCCCCCCATGTCAGCCTATTCCCCCCATGTCAGCCTCTGACCCCATGTCAGCCTCTGCCCCCATGTCAGCCTCTTTCCCCATGTCAGCCTCTTCTCCCATGTCAGCCTCTTCCCCCCATGTCAGCCTCTTCCCCCCATGTCAGCCTATTCCCCCCATGTCAGCCTATTCCCCCCATGTCAGCCTCTCCCCCCCCATGTCACCCCCTCTTCTCCCATGTCAGCCTCTTCCCCACATGTCAGCCTCTTCTCCCCATGTCAGCCTCTTCTCCCCATGTCAGCCTCTTCTCCCCATGTCAGCCTCTCCCCCCATGTCAGCCTCTCCCCCCATGTCACCCACTCTTCTCCTCCCCCTCACATCTTATATACATTTTTTTAAATTATGTTTTATAATAAGGCCCTTCAGGCTCTAGTCCAACTCTCATTTAGCTATACTGGTTCTCTGATAAGGACAGAATGGGATAGGAGTAATGATAACACTTCAGAGGTCCATAGAAATGATTGTCTCCAACATCACAAAAGAGCAACCACATCTTTGCTATTAGCATGGTTAGATTTGTTTAAGGAAGCTAATTAGACTGTTGCATGTATTACTAAAGGTTTTCTATGTGGGAGTGCACCTTTAAGAGAGTTTATTATTTCAATATTTTACCATATTATTTTGAATGAAAATGAAAGTACATCCTACCAATTATTTCAGTTTGCGCCGGTCCCTTCACTCAAACGTCTGGCGAACATCATATCCCAAGAGCTAATCTTAAATGCAACTCAGCGTTGGCCACATACTGTACTTTGGGAACAAGTAATTAAGATTGAAATCCCATTTATTTGAATGGGGGAGGTGGCTTTATTGCACAGGTATATTGAACAGGGGCTTATAACTTAAGCTCCATTCAACAGGTTGTGAAGTGGTCTCTCTGTGCTGGAGAGATACTTCGCCCCAGTCATTTGAATGGATTTGTTCCCTTCTCCAGCAAGTGGAAGTGGCTTCATCACACTGAATAACAGCATCCCTAGCAAGTGACAGCATGAAGCATAGAATGAGCTAGGGAAGGAGTTTCTTGTCACACATATTAAACTGGCAATT
This sequence comes from Ascaphus truei, assembly GCF_040206685.1. Classification (NCBI taxonomy): domain Eukaryota; kingdom Metazoa; phylum Chordata; class Amphibia; order Anura; family Ascaphidae; genus Ascaphus; species Ascaphus truei. Next base: position 33,030,669 of record NC_134483.1, read on the forward strand.
GCAATTTTTTCTTTCTTTGCATTAATCCCCATCCACCTTATCAGTACTAGAGCTGAGCTGGCCTAGAAAACCCAGGAGAACCCGCGATTTAGATTTTGCCCCAACTCCTTGTGACCTTGGACAGGTCACTTCATGCCACTGTGCATTGTGTGCCAACAAGTACACTGTCAGCAGGGATTTGATGTATTTATAAAATTGTACTGAACTATCATAAAAAGTAACTGCCAAGCCTTATTTGTCAAGATATTGCAAACTAGAGCGTTGCTCCAAAAACAGGGGCAAATTGCATTATTTTGCTGTTGTGTCAGTTGGCATCAATGTATGAAGGTGCTTTGCTCCAATTTTCTCCACTTTCACCAGTGAGCATTTTGGGGAGGGGATTTGGAGGAGTTAGGGGAGGAGATATTATATCAACAGTTACACCCGTGTAGTTTTTTTCTTTCTCTTTCCTTCAAATGAATCCACCAGCTCTGAGGTGGTATTAATCTTTGTGCCTAAGAGACCCGAGTTAAATGTAAGAAACAGGATTAAGATCCATGCATATGCCGCTGGTGTAATTGACACACATGAAAATTGTCAAGACAAAAGATCCAAACCAGGACCAAAACGTTGATCCTACAAGAAATCTCTTACCCAGTCCCCTGGAGGGCTGGCTATAACCTTTTTTGTTTTGACTACCACTATTTGTGGAGGTCTGAACACCCGTGGCAGTCTAGAACTGGATTCATACGAGTGCTCCTTTGAATTCACCACTGCACTATTTTTGGATGCTACGGTTGGAACAATGGCACACACTGATGCAGAATTTGAAGCATCTTATTGTAACATGTGCCATCTAAATCCACCTAAAATCCTCATAGTGGCACTTCAAATCACAAGCAGATGCAGACATAGCGAAATTAAGCATAATGCTAGAGGCACAGGATGAAAATTATGCTTTTCGCTTCCAAGATTGGCAGCATCCAACAGCTCACAAAAAAAAAGTCTATGGTCATATTTTCTAAGTCCTATCTCAATAAACGCTTTCTGCCACAGCATGACTTAGTTAATATGGGCCTATGATCTTGTGATACTTGCCCGGGGGATACAATATGGCCAATAGAAAGTTACAACTCTATTGGTGACCTTGCGAACATATAAGATTGCCAGGTGTCCGGTATTGAACTGGACTGTCCTGTATTTGGATACTCTGTCCAGTAAATAATGAGAGGTACTGTAATACTGGACATGTATGTGTCCGGTATTTTCCTCCCTGGACATAGTGACCTGACGCACCTTTCACCATTGAGTCCAGTATCTTTGAAGAAGCCACCTGGCAACCCTACGAACATATCACATGCTGACACAAAACAACTCAAACATCTTAGGTAGCAGGGGCACCCCGGAGGTTGCGGGATCACAGAACAACACAGGCTGGGTTCAGATACAATTAAACAAAAGTGAAACAGAAATATTCCAATAAGAAAGTAGTGGTACCCAAGGTTTGTAAGGAAAAAGTTCGTAGCGCCTCATACCCTGCCTGTTGCGTCAAAGTTTGACCTTTGCAAGTGTAGCCCCTCTTCCCGGGGCCAATCGCAGATTGGACCCCCCCCCCCCCCCCTCTGTATTAGCGTCTGGCTACATGTATAGGTGTGGTGCATACCTGCTGGCAACAGGAGGGCCTGAGACTCCCGCGATGGTATGTGGGATGACAGGACCAGGTTACTGGGGTGAGTGCCTCCGTCTCATTTAATGGTGCAACGCCTCCATCTCTGGTAAGCCCCAGGAACCTAGGGTGGAATCCTTCCAGAGAGTCCCCACTCAGGGACGAGAGATTCCAGTCTCACACAATCTTTACTTAAAAGTAGCAGCAGCTCTTTATTCAGTGCAGCACAGCAGAATAGCAGCAGGATCATATGCAGGTACAGCTTGTCTCTCTCCTACAAACTGTTCTCCTCCAGGATGGTCTCTTCTCCCTGCCTCCACCCCAGGCCATGGCACCCAGGGTGGGGCTAGCTCTTCCCTCACCCCCTAGACAGGGTGAGAGGAATTGGTCCACCTATAACTCACTATAGTTCTAGCAGCTCTAATCAGGGCCTGCCAGCTCTCCTCCTCCAGCTGTGCACTTCATGCACTTCTCACTCTGACACTCTAACACTAACCGGCCTGTCACTGACAGGAACTGACACACTAAATAGAGACAGCCCTGCCCTTCATGACATCAGCAGGTACCGCCCAGTGTCTCTGCCTTCCACACAGGTTCAGGTGACCTACCTCCACAACTCAGGGCAGTGCTTGAGGTGGGGGAAACCCATGATAACTCCTGGCAGCCTGCCCTTATCACGGCTTACACCAGGAGGAGGAAAGACATATAGCCCCATTTCTTACCAGGGCTACACAAGAATAAGATAGCATGTTTCATTTAGATAACACAATCTTTAACGCTTCTGTATTTAACCTTTTTATGTTTATTTTTTCATGTTATTGCTTTGTTTTTTTAATATGTAACACTGTTCCACTTCTAAAGCACATACAATCTGTGCAGCACTGTACATGTCTAGTTTACCTGCCCTGCAGAGCTTACAGACTGATATTTGTAGTCTGGAGCACGGGGACACAAAGTGATGTGCTCAAGGTCAGAGAACAGGGTTCAGCGAATGATGTCACCACCGAGCCAATCCTTCAGCCCATCACTTCACAGATCCCACAGCCTAACTCGTGTTCTAATAATCACCTCCTTTGTGTCTTGTACAATTCACTGATTTGTATCTAGCCCATACTCCCCCCCCCTAATAGCAGATCAGGTCCCCTAAGGTGTTCTGGGGTCTGGCTATATATCTCTGTGTGGTGCATACCTGCTGGCAACAGGAGGGCCTGAGTCTCCCGCGATGACATGGGGGGGGAACAGGTTACTGGGGTGGATGCCTTCGTCCTTGTTCAATGGTGCAGCGCCTCCATCTATAGTAAGCCCCAGGAATGCGGGGTGGAATCCTTACCACAGAAATCCCCCTCCCAGGGATTGAGAGATTCCAGTCTCACACGAGGTTCTCTTTAAAACCAGCAGACTCTTTATTCTCTTGGCAGCAGCAGCAGACAGATACAGTGATGCACAGTCCACTAACTGTTCTCCCTTTTGATGATCCCTGCCGCCACTCTGGACCAAAGGGCATCCAGAGTGGGGCTAGCTCTTCCCTCACCCCCTAAGCAGGGTGAGAGATATTTGGTCCACCTCACTAACTATAGCTATATCAGCTCTACTCATGAGCTGATCACTCCTCTCCTCACTAACACATTATCACTTTACTGTCAGACTGACAGAGCACACCCTAAATAGGAAATGCACTGCTCTTTTATGATCTCAGCAGGCACCGCCTCTGTGTCTCTTGATTGGACACAGGGTCAGGTGACCTACCTCCACCACTCAGGGCAAGTGCTTGAAGTGGGGGAAACTCATGATAACTCCTGGCAACCTGCCCTTACCAGGGATTTTACAAGGAGGAGGATAGAACGATTGCCCCATTTCTTACCAGGGCTACATGTATTCTTCAAAGGTTCAGGGGAGCGCCAGTGTTCACGTCATCATTATGTAAAAGAACAAAAAAAGCAATAAACAATAAATTATTTTTTTAGATAAATTATTAAATTGGGTTTTTAGATGAATTGTTTTTTTATATATGGTTGCGCAATTATAAATTGATATATGTTATGCATTTGGATCACTACTATGGAATGAGTAGTTGTTTTAATTCATTTTTCAATATATAATACCAATTGAATCGAAATTAAGTGATTAAATCAATTGTACTTAATTAACACCTTTGTGCCTATAAATATACTAAGGAAGGGTAGGGCAATTAGATTCCTGAAGAAGTCGTACTGACGAAACGCGTTGAATCAGTGTTCATTCAATGCAAGTGTGTGATGCGAAGTCCTGGCAGCCGGAGATTCTCCAACACAGCCTTTCCGCCCTCAACTCCACGTAGCCGGAAGTGACGCCGACAGGAGCTGAGACGCGGAAGAGAGCAGAATAGTGTGTACCGGTGTATTGTCTACACCTACGATCGGGATTTCGTACCATGACTGCTTATATATATCTAATGTGAGTGGAATACATTTTGAGACGTACTGCGCAATTGGATTCTCTAATTATTTCCTGGGTACATCTATCACAAAGGAGAGGAGAAGCAAGGGGTTTAAATCTGTGGATTTCCTGATTTATTGCTCCGTTCAGAGAGAGGAGTATCTCTGTATTGCCCTTATTGAAAAGGAGAAAAGTGTGAGTGGATTACTTTTCACTTATAGAAAATTACACCAGGTTGAAACTGTACCACACCATGTTGCTTTTATTGTTCTCTTACATAACGATGACGTGAACACTGGCGCTCCACTGAACCTTTGAAGAATTCTGGAACCGAACAGACTAAGAGAACAGTCTAAACAAAAGGGTTTTTGAGTAGCTTTTCAATTGGCACCTTTACACTGGGTGGTGAAATGTGTTTGTCACTATATTTACTAATTGATCACAGTTCACGAAATGTATTCACTTTAAGACACTTTATCATACTGAATATAATTTTCACTTTATTAGGACACATTTCACAAGTTAGCGCCGTTACAAATCGATTGCTTATAACTACAGGGCTAGATGTACAAAGAATGCAAATGGCTCAGTTACAGTAAAAGCACTGACTGAATTACTGGGGGTGAGTTTAGGGTGGGAATGAGGGAGAAAAGACTCTATTTCACCCTAGGCAAATCAATCAGTCTTTATGTGCCTAGGGTTTCAAAATGGAATTGATGAGCTCTCCGGGACAGGAACTTGTGCCTTTAAACGCCATGTACAACTGCTGCCTAAATGTTAACTGTTGTATAATAACAAATATTAGTAGGCCTCGATGAAACACATTGCGGCAATGTGTGTGGCCAGCGTGAGCAAGCGCCTGCGACCGCTCGGCACTTGGAGCAAGCAAATTTGAATTTGCTGCCCGCAAGCGCGTCGCCCAATGAGGGCAAACCAGCTCCGTGACGACGTGGCGAGCGCGCGCAAGAATCGCCCGGCCGAGCAGGGCGCAGCGCACGAGCACCAGCGCGCCCGTTCCCTGTCTGGCCGCCGCCTTAGTTACACGCAGTCATTATTAGATACTGTGCGGCCCATCTAAGCAGGGAGCACGCTAATAACTGCCCCTAATAACTGCCCCCCCCATGAAACATGTTTGCATATTCATTGTAAAAAGAAGATCTATTGCAGAAACACAGCAAACGTCAGCAAAATCTAATGGACCTCAAGCTTCAACACGTAAGAAAAGGATAACTGATACACTGCAACCTGTGCACTTTGTCACCTGCCGTTGCTTCTAGGATTTCAGTTCTGCAGGCTCGGTAACTAAGGCGATGTGGAATTAGGCTCTGTTGGGCCTACACTGTTCTATTTGTTAAATCGCTTTCAAAATTGCCTATGCGAACAATAAAACAATCCCTGTGTATTCATTATAAAGTGGTAAGTGCCAAGTTCATCTGAGGTGCTTACATGTTTTATCACCTGCCCTTCCCTGTGGTGGTAAGCAGAGACACATAAAAACAATCAACATATTATTTCTGTACCGTAAACACACCTGTATGAATGCAGCAGGCCATTTGCATTTACACTTTTTTTTTTAAACTTACTTTAAAATACCCTTTTCTTGCCTTTTCCAGCGCTGATTTTTAATCCAATGCCCTGTTCGCGATTAACCTCTGGGAGTTTAAAATGGAGGTCTCCTCAGAGTCCAGTGCAATCTGAAGGTTGCCGTGGTGAGGCAGAAATAAAGAAAATCATTATCTTTAACACACACACAAAAAAAAACATTAAAAAAAGGAACAGGGTGCAAGATACTAACATTATAGGTGTCCTGGAACCTCTCTGCATATTTCCCCAGTTCTCAGGCAGCCATCACTCCTCAGTGTGATGTTGCTCATTGTAACTTCTTTGTTGGCTGCTCAGCCTGTTGCCTAACAACCTTTCCACTGGTTGAGTGGTATGATCCAGGACCCCCGGCTGTTGGTCTCTCCCTGCCCCTTTTCCTGCATGTCAGGTCATTTCCCCTTCCTCTTTTGGAACCAACAGCCTGCGAGTAGCATCCCTTTCTCACGGCTTGTCCCAGAACAAGGCATTGATATTTTACCTTCCTCTCAAAAGTGTCACCAACCCCCCCCCCCCCCCCAGTTATTCTATGTTCCTGTATAACCCTTTCTCCAATAAAGTTGCAGAAAATAGAAGGACTGTGTGTGCATTTAAAGGGGACGAGTTAAACCGCCGGATCCTACTCCCTTGCTACAGGGAGCTTGAGGGCCAGAACTATAGGAGTTAAACCCGTATAAGGAGAATGCTGGGAGATTGCTGTTTTAAGAAAGAAAACAACCCTGCAGCACCCTGGAGATATTGGAGTATCTCCAGAAAACCCACCTTGTAAACATTGTATTTAAGAAAGCGCTCGGTATACTGTAGAGTCAGCATCATATAGCAGGGCTCCAACAAGCTCTCCAAAGGGCCGGATCAGAAAAGATTTAGGACTAAAAGGGCTATACGTTTATTGCAATGTAATTTTAGATACAGGAGGGCCCCGGGTATACGGCGGGTTCCGTTCCATGGGCCCGCCGTATAGTGAAAATCGCCGGAAAGCGGATCCGGCGATTTTCAGGTCTATGCATGCGAAAACCGGCATTTTTGACGTTCTGCGCATGCACGACCTACGGTATGCGCATGCACGACCTACGGTATGCGCATGCGCGCCGGGCGCAACCGCCCATTCTGGCATGCGCGTTTTATGATCCAAAATGGCGGCCCCCTTCTCAGTGCCGCCGTATCGGCGGATCACCGAAAAGCGGAGCGCCGAGAAGCGGGGCCCTGCTGTACATCTAAAGAATTAAAAATGATTATAGTTCAACATTTTGCGGACATTGCTAATATCTGAACTATATATTTACATTAGCCTAAGGCTTCGGCCCCAGTGAGCGCGTGCACGCACGCGTCGGAGCGCCTGGCGGCGTGTGCCTACGTAAAAACTGCAGTCAGTGGACTCGCCTACTCACTCACTTCTGCGATGAGACGTGCGACGAGGAGGCGCGGCCGTGACATCACATCCTCTTCCACAGCACATTGGTAGAAAATTACTTCACTAAGATTGGCTTTAAAACATCCAAGCTCTCATTGGTTTACAAGAAACCACGTGACGCCGTCGCCGCATGAAAAGACAAAATTCTTGTCTTCTCAAAATGCGGACGCACCATCGGGCTTCCTGTAGAAGCGCAGGTACTGACTGGGGCCTGCCCCATAGAGGGCTGTTACCTTGTTCGCGCCGCGCATGCGCAGCCGCGAGCAGTGGGGACGAGGCCTAAATTACAGGTGAAAAACTGCACTGGGCTAGTATGAAATTAGCCGGAGCAGAGGGTCCAAGGGTCACATCCGGGACTTTCTCAGGCCGTTTGGGCCCACAAGCCACCAGATGAAGGGCCTTGTTATGTAGGAATAAAGAAGAATATTTGCAACAATTAGTATTTTTTTATTTGTCTTTTCAACTAGTGATGTGTGGGAAACGCTATAATTCGCAAGAGCAAGTCACCACACGAGCCGCAGTGCTATAACAAGCCCCATAACGCTGTAACTACTCGGGACGTCAAATGTATTTTTTAATTGGCATCCTTGTTCTTTATGCATTTCACATGTTGGGTCTATTACTCTTCTTTCATCATCAGGAGCAAAGGAAACTTTCATTTCAAAGGGCTTCAAGAACATAGCAGTGTATTTTCTAAGTTTACCACCCACCAGACACAATCAAAGCAGCCAGTTGTATGCCGTGCTCAGGGCTGTGTTTCTATACAGGATGAAGTGCTGCTTTTTAGACTGCAACAAAATGCCAATTTCACGGCCCCCCTCATGTCTTTGTGAGGTTTATTTAAAGGCCATTGTGTGGTCGTGGTGCAAGACAGCTCCTGGCTGTGATAAAAAAAAAAAGAAAGGCTGACAGGCCTGCCCTGAGTTACTCTCTCCTGCTTCCTTCCTGCAGCACACGCTTAAATATGCCGTGGCCACACAGACTTGGAAATACGTCTTCGTCTGCTTCTAATCCTACTTGCACATTGTTTTTGCTTTGTCAGTATCTCTCGCCATTTCCCCCTATCTCTCCCCATCTCTCTTTTCATTTCTGTTACTCTTGCCTTCTGCCGATATATTTTCCTATTTACTGACCGGAAAAAAACAAAACGTCATTTTCAGCTAGCAGATAGGGGCACATGGCACAAAAATAAGACTTGAATGGGGTTCTAATCGACACTACTTGATAAAATGAATATTGGGAATCTTCAAAACAGAGGCAAAGTAACTTGAAAAAGAAATCTCATCAAAATCAGTGGTGCTGGCTTTTGGAGACCTTACAGTATATACAGTACAAATACTTTTGGATGCTCTTGAGAACTCTCTTACTTACACCCATTGTTATATCCATCATTTTCACAACATCTCTTAATTTTCACAAAATCCCATGACGTCACTCATTCCTACACCATTTGTACATGTTCCAAGGAGAGGATATTTCAGGACTGATTGTTAAAAGTTACAGCCCTTTATCTACAATGCTTATCTGGGGAGAGAAGGCCACCGATTTATTACGTTGTAATAACCTAGATGGCCTTGCCCAGCTGCCCTTCGGCGATCTTGACCCCACGGCATTGCCAGTAGCTCGGGATCCCCGCCGATGCACTCTCATTGGCTAAACCTCCGCGGCAATCATTTTCTTTAGTGTCAGTCGTCGGTGCCGGGAAATAGCTTAGCAGAGTGGGCTATTGCTGTAATACTGCCAAAGCACACAGACCTATACCTGTAATCATGCCAAATGCTCACTGCACAAGCAAAAGCACATTTTAACATTGTATTCAGCTGTTGTGCAGCCTGTTAAAACACAGAAAATACCTCTGACTAATCGGGAGGAGGCTCTAAACCACTCTTGGCAGATGTATCCCCTATCCCTGATCCCCTCCCTCATATTCATATTTGCAGCTCCCAGCCAAAAGAAAATAAACTGCAGAGCTATGTACTGACCGAATAACGATAATAATAATGATAACTGACCGAACCTGTACTGTAACGTAACTAGCTGGGCCAATTATAAACAAACATCTCTGCAGACTGCACAATTATGCACCTGTGTAATTACCATAAACAAAACATGATTCTGTCTGCCCTGACTTATCGCTGTGTTCATTTTCCTATTCAAATTCCACCCTCTTGCCACACTGAGCACAAAGTACCTTGGAACCTGATATTGTATTCTCGTTACGTACCAGGGTGCCGTGTGTTATAGAACAGATGTCAATGTGCCTCTGTGGATGCGTGGGTCCAAATATTATCTGTGACAGGGATCTATAATGGCTGCTTTTACAGAAGCAAAATCCATTGACAGCTAAGATCACAAATATACACAACATACAGGGTTTAAGACAGTGGTACAGCAGGTTTTTTTTGTTGCAAATAATGTAGAATATACTCTAGCCAGGGCTTCTATATTTGTTTTGGAACAATGAGGGGGGAGGGTGGGAAGAATCTCAAACCCAGGAACCTGACTGCAATGAGCAGCACTCCCAATCAGTGAACCTGTTTTATCATGCAATAGCACTAATACACATGAAGAACAGATATGCGAGCTTGGCAAATTCTGCATGCTATTACATGTCTAAAGCTCTCCTGTTGGTCAATTAAAGGACATCTTTAGGAAGAAAGTCAAGTCTGCTACATTATGGGGAACGTTTGTATGATTATAGGAGTGCAGCATGTTCCAGAACTTCGAGCATATATTGAGCCATTAGCAGAAAATACTAGGATAGCTTGCCTCTTACAATACTGTGTCCCAGTCCATTACAATGTATAAAAGCCTATGGATATGACTTCTAGAACTTCTGCCTCAACTGCAGCAGAACAGGTGGTATTGCCTATGTCTATACTTTCAGTAAGGGGCATTGTATATTGAAAGGTGCTGTAACAGATTACTCTTTATCTGGAGTTTTCCACTCTAGGTCTTGCTGGTGACCCAGAGAGACATACATTAGAGCTGCTGGAGCCCAGTTCATCTGGATGGGAATCTCGAAGGGTGGGAGTCCTGATTGTCGCTCTCTCAATCTCAGTCTCTATCTCTCTCGCAATCTCTCTGGCATAGGAAGGCTGGAAGCAACACGGAGAGAGAGGGGGAGAGAGAGGTGGGTGGGTAATGGCTGTTTTAAAAGATAAGGCATTTGGTAACCTTTCTGGTTATGAGAGACTGTATATTCTCCCCTGAAGGGGCAGCCATGGTAGTCAGGATTCATTTAGTTAATGCCAATAGAACATGTTTTTTGGTGCATTTGTTCGTGTTCATCCCTGTGCTGTTTAAAATAGCAGTTAACCTTTGTGCTGCAATAAAGCCTGTTGTTAACCTTTGCAGTGCCGGGAGTGTGACCTGGGATGATATTGCTTTGATAGCGATCACATGGTTACGACTGCCCCCTGCCGGGTACTGAAAACAGAACTAAAGGGGGTGCCACTTCTGTTTCGACTGCTTTGATGGTGTGGTCACCTAGATCAGTCCTTACAAAACGAGTATTTAAACCATATCAGACCTGGTACAGCACAAGGGCTTCTGGCATGACTGGGCCTGTGATATACAGCCTCTGATACCAAGTATATCATGCCAGGTCAATTGCAACTTCCATCTCCTTGTATCTGGGGTGTATGCCCAAGCTTGTGAAGTGATTCCTGATACACCAGAAGAGGCTGACGTTCAACATTTGGGGTAAGCAGGAGGATGTTTTCTATGTGGAGTACATAGAGACACAGAGATGGAGCAGCTAATAACCAAATTGGCAGAAATGCAGCAGCAGCAGCAGCATCAACAACAGCTACACAGCCACCAGCAAATGTAACAATATCACCAACAATATCAAAAGCAACCACAGTATCGCCAACCCCAATATCACCAACCCCAGTTACTGATCCAGCTTCAGAGCTAGAGACCTGCAGCCATAGAGCCTACAGTTGAAATCATACACATATGGGACCCAAAGGTAGACGTCAAGGCCCATATTTTCTAAACTGTATTATTCCATAACCCACCTTCTGGTTTTGGGAGACACCTTATGGGGCAGCAAGATGTCTTATGTAATTGCATCACGTAGTAAAGTATAGGCCTGAATCTTTTCACACACATTATGAATGCATATCCTGGGAGACACAAGAGAAACAAGGAAACATGGCCTGGTACCATTGCTCATAGGAGAAGCTAAGGTCGCTTACCAAGTCTCTACTCAAGATGGCAACCACAGCTGTGAGGAAATGATGGAAGCTCTACTCAGCCGATTAAAGACACCTTCGGAGAGGCACTGAAAGAAACCACTGGAGATTCAGAGAACAAACCACACTTTTTGTTGAAACAATAGATTTTCAAACAAACATAACGTTAATATATCCCAAAAAGGTCTCCCGGGCCTTGTGTAGTCTCTGGGCTGTGGCTTGTAAATGAGAAAACTAAAGGCCAGATATACTGTTGTAATTGGTGGTGGCGGTGGCAATTTTGTTAAAAAAAAACCTCAGTGATGCAGTTATGGAGACTCGCAAGGTAAGTTTGGATTACAGAGGCTAATTATATGCAAACATATTTCACAGTAAGAAATTAATTAGAACAGGTATTTCTGAAGGTCTTATTCGAATATATGATCAATATCTCTCTTTTATGACACTAGGACAGTACTTCTAGTTATGTGCTGAAGTCACCTCAAACAAGCACACACCATATACATTTCCCCCAAAGCCCCATTTGAGATGTCTTCTTCAGCGACTTTCTTTTCAGCACAAACACCCACATTTTACCACCGCTGGCTTAGCAGCAGAGTGTTGCGACAAACACAAGAAGTGAAGAGATAGGAAATAAGCCTCAAGACAACGCCTAAAAATAAAACCCCACAGAGCCGAGACAGGATAATTAGGGGTTTCAAGGCATACCTTTTTAAACATCAAATCTTGTGGACATTTCACTAGAAATGTTTTAAGAAAAATGAAGTGATTATCAAGAGGGGAGATTATTGAGAACAATGCATTGCTGGCCCCTCGGGCAGTGAAGGTATTAATCCTCTGTGTTCCCTTCCCCAAACAGAACAGATGTGACGCCACCATAACTCTGATTCCTCCCTCTACCTCCAGGTGCACGGACTTCCTCTCCTTCACTCTCTGACCCTCTGAGGCCTCCCTTGTAAGAATGGGGAAATCAGCCCTGTCACAGAAAACAACAGGGGTAATGCAGGGGCTTCACCTTCAGGTGATAACCACAGACCATGTCACACCTTCTAAGGAACTCCTTACCTCAGCATTTTGTTATTTTGGGTTTGTACGTACGAGTGTATCTGTATGTATGTATGTATGTATGTCTATGAAGTGAAAGGCCCTGCCTGACACACCACGCCAACTCTCCAGGACTTGGTTGGCATGAAGTGAGGGAACACCCTAATGTCATGGGTGCTACCTGACAACATGCAGGAAAGACAGCGGATGCAGAAGAAATGCAGAGCTGTCAATCACTGCTTCCCGAAATCATGTCACGCAATGCATTGCATTGCACTACCAATGCGGTTCATCTGCCTTGCCAGGCAGCTCAAGTGCACTAGTGCCACTTGTCACCCCAAATTGTTCCCTTGGTTCTGACTTTTGGGATTTTTCCGTTCTATATAGTTTATGTATATGTATTTAATTCTCTTGTCTGGATCTTAGGGATTTTGTCCATGATTACCACAAGGTATGGTCATTGACAGCAACCTCTCTCCTGGGCACTAACAGGGAGAGCGCCATTGTCACCATCTCTAAAGATCATTAAGATGAAATAACGGGGGAAGCGATAATTAACAGAGGGTGTACCCCATTTTGATCAGGGGATCTCCTCAGAAAACTCAGATTTATGATCATTATATGGTGGTCCCTGCTCATCATTGCACTAGGACTACCCACTAAAGATGGGTTCCTCTTTCCATCTGAAACTTTGACGCTTTGTATTATACTGTGTTTTTCAAATACACCACTCAAAGGGACACATGCATGAAGTGTCGGCACAGGGGTATTGCACCCGTTCTGGTGTCAACTCCCATTCAAGTTGTTGTAACGTTGAAATGGGTGCAATAACCTATATACACTTGATGTGCGAGACCCAAAATATCATACTTAGATAGAGTGACCAGATTTTCATAATAATGCATGAAACAAACACATATGGATTACAAATACACACACAGTTTCTAGCACACACTAACTAACATACACCAACACAAACACACACACATCAACACAAACACACACACAGAACCAGGAGATCTAGGGAGGAGCAGCCGTTTGAGGCCACTGCAGTGCCACCTGTTGTCCAGAAGCTGCAGTGGTTAAGCAGACAGCCCTGCTCTCCTCCCTCCTACCGGCTAGAAGAGTTCTAATGTGATCGGCTCCACCGCCGGCATCCTCCTCTGATCTCCTCCAACCTCCTCTCTCCTCCTACTCGCCCAAACCGGGAGGATACCTCATTAATAGCCGGGACTGTCCCGGATGAACCAGGAAATTTTGACAATTGTTGGGACACCTCATTAAAATCTGGGACTATCCCGGCTAAATCAGGACGCCTGGCCGCCATATACTTAGATTCATTGTGTAGAGGGGTGTCATTGTGACAAGGACTCGCAAGCACAGAAGATATTACAATTAATACAACCATATGGTTTCCTTTGATTGATACAAGGCACAGTCCCTGTCAATCAAGAACACTTCCTTAACTCACTAGGTTAAATTGTTCCCGTAAAGTCTTTGGAAAATTAGCTCTCCAAGACACATGTTTTTATAACTGTGTAAATTTGGCTTGAACATGTCTATTTTATAATACCCCACATACGTATTTCTATTCCTACAAAAGTGGTTACGTTTGATAGCAATGGGGAAAGCCAGTAAGATGTAAGGCTGGCCTTATACTGCCGGCGATGCAACCTATGACATCACCTGTCGCCGTCGCCATTGTGAAAGTTGTAATTAGGTTTGGATACGTCTCTGGCCACAAGGGGAGTGACGTCAGCAAGGGGGAAGGCAGAGGGGTTATGTGATTGGGTTATAGGCAGTCACATGGGGAGACCGTCTCTGTAAAATCAAATTCTAGTGACTACAAGGATTTTGGTAACGCCGTCACACCGTCGCCGTCGCGTCAACTATAAGCGCACGTGACGGCATCAATACAATCGTTTTGGAGCGACGTCGCGTCTCACGAAACTGCTGACGGAACCGCTGCCCTTGTGCTCATTGGCGAAACGCGTAGAGTGGAGGACTTAATCTTATTGGGAGCACCGGGTACATGCGCTGACTGCCAGCTGATGCGCGAGAGGATTCTGGAAGTGACGCATGTCCACAGGAACGAGCCGAAGCAGAGACCGCGGACACAATCAGTGGGGAAGCTTCAGAGCAGGTTCCTGTGAAGAAAGAAGCATCCAAACGGAGACCAGAGTGATGAGCAGCAGTGGTCAGCAGCGTATACCAACAAACACGATAGTGTTACGTGCCCATTTTATTATTGCATTATTGTAAGTGCACATTTTTACTGTGCTATGGCTGTGTCTTCTCCTTCCTATTGCTGAGGTGTATCCTTCCTGATGCTCCCGTTTGAAGTTAACCTCATCTGACGCACATCTGATCCAAAGATATATCATTGCCACATTTTGTGGGACATGCTTTCTTACCATTGACATCCTGTGAGTAGGCTGCACATATGAGCCAAGACCCTAAATAGTACACCACTTATTGTAATACTGCACTTAGATTTGTTTTCTATATTGTTTTTATCTCCCACATGCACCCCCTGGACTGCGCATACACTCAATTCTGGAGACCATATCTCCATAAGGACGTAAATAAATGAAGAGGTTGTGCAAAGAATGGCTAATAAATGGTGCATGGTCTGCATCAGAAAATGTATCTGGAAAGATTGAAGGATCTTAATATGTAAAGCTTGAGGAAGAAAAGGGTGAGGAGGATATGCTAAAAACTTTCATATACACAAAGGTTTTCCAACAAGAGGACGTCAGCACCCTGGAGCAGACTAAGGGGAAATGTGAGGGAGTACAAGGAAAGGCATAAGGTTACACTAATAATAACTTTATTTCATATAACGTGTCACAATGACAGTATAGCGAGCGGTACGCAGCACATAGGAATGTTACAGACACAGTCCCGGCCCAGATCAACTTACACTTTATGATTTTGGTGCCTGAGGCACAGGGAGATAAAGTGACCTGTCCAAGGAGCTGACACCGGGAATATGGACCAGGTTCAAACTCAGTGTTATTAGTAACAGAGTCAGTGTCTTTACTCACTGAGCCACTCCTCACACTAAATATGGAATAAACAATAGATAGGAAAATGGGCGGACTAGGAGGGCGAAGCGGGTCTTATCTGCCATCAAATTCTGTTTCTTTGATTGACAATGACAAAGTGCGTCCCCTCCCTTGGGGGACATACTAATGGACAATCTACGTAGGGACTATTTATATGGTAGTTAAAAGTGGCCCAACCTAAGAATCCTCCATCTACTTTCAGAAACTATTAGTTGTGTATGTGTACCTCATTGTACTGCAGTTACACAAAACAAACGTGCTGTGTCAGCCATGTCAAAACATTAACAAAAGTAAATTGTGACAGTAGATAATGCTATATACAGTGCTCGACATGGCAACATTTTAATCACTATGTTACATACTGCATTTGGAACATGAATTATATTCCCCCTACTAATGACATTGGTAATGTGACATTATCAGATATACTGCAAGTAAAGGTTTGACTTGTTCAGGATAACATTTTATATGGTTTTCTAGGATCTGCACATCACAAAACGTGTTACAAAATGTAGCCTGGAATTTATGTGAAAAAGATGTGAAAATCCTCTGGGCTAAACAGATGGCATATACCCATGTTTCCTAAAATAGGCACCATACAAATGTAGCAAGACTTCACATTTGTGGTGCCACGGCCGCTCAAGGTCAGACACCTGTAATGGTTGTGGCACCAGAGGCCCCCCCCCTTGCCTTCCTAGAGCATCAAATTACGCTTGGGATCATGTTATGTGACCCCACGGCGTCATTTGACGACGCGTTGCTATGGGGACACAGTGTCATTTAGTTTAAATGCCTTGGTGAAGAACAATCTTGAGCGCCCCCCAGTTTGCGCCCCCCTATTTTAGAATATCATCACAAGCAGCCACTGATCACTTGAATCATTGCATCATTATCTGCATAAAGCACATCCACTAGTTATAATTACTTATAACATGCTTTAAGAACTGCCTAGCAAATCTAATTTCTTCAAGGCAAAATAGCATGAAGTACTACAGTACAGGCATACCCCGGTTTAAGGACACTCACTTTAAGTACACTGACGAGTAAGGGCATATTTTCAATAGCCCCATACCCCTGTGTTCGTACGCTCGCTTCACAAATACCGACACTTATTCTGCCCTACAAACCGCCATAGTAGTGATGCGCTGATTCCCCTCGCCCAATAGGCAAAAGGCAGCTTGTGCAGGCGCCTGTCAGCACGTTCTGAACAGCAATACGGCTCCCTACCTGTACCGAAGCATCGATAAGTGGGGAAAAGGTAGTGCTTCACTTTAAGCACATTTCCGCCTTACATACATGCTCTGGACCCATTGCGCACGTTTATGTGGGGTATGCCTGTATACACATATTTCACAGGCATCAGCCCTGACGACCATGCAGTTTAGTCCAACCATGGCAGTGAGATAAAGTTACCTGCACCAAGATTGAACAATGTTAGGGTTCAAGAAATAGCATACCACCCTTTTAGGTGCTAGCGCTACATTTTCTACAGTTTATACACAATAGAAACTTAAAACTACAAGCCTACTGATCATCATGGTAAAATATTAGTATTACATGACATTTTGGGGGGGATGGGGTTTTGATTTCAGTCAATGTGGGGGCAAAGTGTATTCCCTCCAGTGGACCAGAAATCCCCCACCTTACTGTAGTGCATAGTCACCAACTCACTCGTTGTCAATGTGTGATAGAGATCCTGGCCGGTCTTCAGATTTGACTCACTTGCTAACACACAATACAGTACCAGTTCCAGATCATTATCACACTGGCGATGTGGAGTTTGTTAGCAGGTGTGGTACTGCTTTGACATTGGCACAGATAGAGCATTTGAGCTAAACATGTGCATAAAGAAAATGTTTTTGCATTTGTTTTTTTTAACAGTGGAATAATTAGAATTGACTGAACTTTTCCTTGGCCTTGGGATTGGGTTTACATTTCAAGCTCCATTATAATGCAACTAAAACAGGTACAGACGAGACCACGAGTATTCTAAAGCTTGCCTTAAACTAGCCCGGTTACATGCTGGGTATGTGCTGGGTGTAACCTGGCTAGTTTAAGGCAAGTTTAAGGCATGTATCCAGCATGTATCTGGGTGTCCCTGGGTCTTTTTGGCGATTGCCACTGGTTTGTGTTAGAATAGTCGCAGTCTCTGCTGTATGTTGAATATGCAAATCTCTTAGCATCAATGAATCAAGACATTTTTCGCTGGCGTTGTCCCTCATGCTTCAGAAATACGTGGAACAATAAGAAAAAGTTAAGGTAAAAACGTCATGTATCTGGATATATTATCAAGGTGCAGATCCACTTTAATTTGTTTATTCTCTACGATATGAATAAAACTGAGCTGATCACCTTATTTACATACTGTAAGCAGCTGGCACCAGGGGTATAGGCTTTACGTCTCATGTAGACACCAGGGACACAAGAGTTACTCACTGGCAATAGGCGCTTAATTATATAGACCTGCCCCTTTCTTTAAAGGTGCGCTTCCACGTAAGGCCACAATGAAATTATAGCAGTGATGTGCGCAGCGAGGGAAACCTCTGTGATTGGAAATAAATCTGACAAAAAAAAGAAATATTCTGCAAGCTCCTGTGGTACTGATGAAGTTAAAGAGCGACAAAGCCCTCTGCTCAAAACACAGCAATAAAAGAGGCTTTATGCATTTGGGTGTCATTATGCATCTTTTTGCCCACGATTTTGGACTTTCTACACTAAATATGTTGTGTTTTTTTTCTGTAGAAGTGAAAGCTACTTCGGTCTAAATGATCCATTGGAAGTAGCCCCTGTGTCATAAATAGTAATAGTCAGTCTTTCCCAAAAGTAGAGAATCCTGGAGCAGAGAATCCAGTGTCAGTGCATCAGAAAAATAGCCACAGCTGTGATCCCACAGTCTTTGGGTCACACGTGACCCATGCAGATATGACTGGAATAAATGCAATAAAATTGAGGTAAATCTGGACACTGTATTTGAAGATATTGCGTATGTATATAAAAAAATAACTCCTATTGTGGAAAGATAACAAGCCTCATAGTATGTTTCCAGAGGGACTATCCATAGACTCACAGCTGTGAGCCAGGGACAGATCCCTATATGGCTAGGGGTATGTAACTCCTGGAGTACGAACAGTCCTAAGTAGGATGAAATATCAATAACAGTGGTGTAGGGTACTCACAACCACCACAAAGTATCTCCGGGTCCGGCGTGCACACGGCTGAAGGAAATAGACGACTGGAAGTCCCACAGGGGGGAAGCAAAGCGCTGCACTGCTCGATGATGGAGGCTGCATCACGTGAAAAAAAAATCACTTTTATTCTAGCCCGGCAGCATGAAAATCAGGACACACAGAGGACACCCTAATGCATTTTGTGCTGTGCAGTCTTTGTCAAAGCGCTGCACAGCGAGAAATGCATGAGAGTGTCCTCTGTTTCCGGATTTTCATGCTGCCGGGTTAGAATAAAAGTGATTTTTTTTATACGCGATCCAGCCGGCATCATCGAGCAGTGCAGCGCTTTGCTTCCCCCCTGTGGGACCTCCGGTCGTCTTTCCCAAAACATGTTTTTTCCCCTAACTCATAACTGAATCATCCCTCTTTCTGGTGGAGAAAATGGCAGCCCTTTTTTTTTTAACCACCAAAATATGACTATTTTACAAGTGGGCATCACTGAAGAAACATACTAGTGGTACCAAGTACCACTCCATTCTCTATTTACAGATGTACAGTTCTGCTTTTGAATGAAATAAGAGATTTATTGTAAAACGCCTCTCTGGCCTTCTGTTTCCGAAAATACCTTTTGTATAGATCAGGAGTGGCCAACCTGTGGCCGAATTTCCCGTATCCATCCCCAAGTCCATTCCTCCACCCCCCGGTACGGTGCAACCTGTCAGGTCCAACTTCCCCTCGCCGCAGGATGGAACCCCCTGAGGTAACGATCTTGGGGACGGGGGAGAGAGGGAGGGTGGGGAGAATTAAGTGAGAGAAGAGGAGGTGGGGGGACGAGGACTGAGTGAGAGGGCAGAAGGACAGTGCTCCAATCTTGCCTTGAGTGCCCTAGCTACGGGAGTGTCAGTAGGAGGAGTTGGGGAGGAGTTACACAGTGCACAGATTATAATGAGCTGTATCACATTGTCATTTACCATCGTACTTATCCCCATTGTTTGTCATTTATTTACCATGAATTGTAATTTTGGGAAGCGCTGTGTACATCGTTGGTGCTACATAGATAACATTATACAAACATATGTATCAAGGCAAAAGTGATGACATTCAGGTGCAAAAACATTACATCCGAGATTTCAATGGGATTTTTCTTTTTAGAGCTTGCACTCTTTATAGTGCTCACGGTACCGGAACAAAAGAAATGCTGAGCCCCATGTGCTGACCGGGGTCTGATCCTGTGCTAGATCCTGTGTTTGAATGAATTCAATGTGAGGAAGGTAGCGGGCACTGAAGAAGTTGAAGAAAAGGTTTCTTTATTGAATATACATATTCCTCCTGCGCGTTTCGGTGCCAGATGGCAACGAAACGCGTAGGAGGAATATGTATTTTCGATAAAGAAACACTTTCTTCAACTTCTTCAGTGCTCACTGCCTTCCTGCTATTGAATGTACAGTATTTGCTTTTTTTGATACATCTGGTGCATTTGTTTTCCCCCAGAATTGTACCACTTTTACCTTGCTTTGTGAGGGCTTGTAAAATGTATAAAGGCAACACTAACAAAACTGAGCTTTTCAAAATTCTGTATAAGGCATTGCGCCTCTGAAAAAGCTAAATAGGTAAATACATGTGCAGAAGATTTCATACTTCTGAAAAGAATTTTGGTAACTTTAAAACATACTCACAATGTGTCCTGATTAATCAGAAATATTCATTTTGTATAAGGCAAACAAGGCTGGGGGATTGTGTTGGTTCTTTCTTCCATGTAGTAAAATACTGTACCAAATGAGGTAGAAGTATTAGGATTAATTTTACTCAATCAACAGATAGTTGATATGTTGCAAGATTTTGAACCTCACCCTTCTCCCCTCTTTGTTTTGTTTACAAAGTTCTCTCTGATAAATTTCCTCAAGTCAATGGTAGATGAAAATATCTTCCTTATTCTCATGCTAAATCTCCCTGACAAGACCTTTTACCTGTTGGGCAACTCGCCGTAAAACTGAGGTCTGCCCACTTTCATGGAGAGTGTTGTAGAGCGTTGCGTGTGCACCTGTTAACCAGCACTGTAAAACACTGTGGCACGCTGAACACTCTGGGTGCAAAGTCTTCCGGCTGCAAAATAAGAGCAAAAGTGTGGGGGGTGGGGGGGGGGGGGGGAGGGGAACACCCTGACTAGAAAGTCATTGGGATATGTGTATCGAGGCAATTTTGGAGCAAAATCAAAGTGGGTTCTGGGGCTAGAGAAGTACCCTCTTGTCCCCTTGTCCCATCCTACTTTTCCTTTATCCCTTATCCCCCTGTACATCCCACATATGGCCCTACCTATATGTTATCTGTTCTCTTAGTGTGCCGTTGTCAGTTGTTTGACTTATTTGTGCACTGATTACATTTTCAAATTGGTTATATACCAGTGACTTTGTATCTATTATTAGGGTGTGCTGGATTTTCTTCAGTACTTTATTGTGTTTGAGAGGGATTGGGCCCTCTCTAGTTCGTGGCACCCCGCTTTGTGTATATTTATCTACTTTGTGTGAGTGCTGTCTATTACTTTTGTCTATACAGTGTTTTTATACATTGATAAATCTGCTGCAGTTGTTTGCTCCACATTTTGCCCTACTTTTGTAGCTTGGAGACTTTGATACATAACCCCCAACAATATATCAGCCTCCCGGCAGCCAAATAGTACACAAAAATAGCAAAAGCTCCCCTCGTTGATAAAGTTGGTGCAATTATTTGCACACCTCCCAGTTTTGCAGCTGGGAAACTTTGATACATAACTAGAGTTCTGCAAATGTCGTCAAATCTGCTTTTTAAACGTTTTAGGGGTTTTCTCTAAAAATTTGGTGCTATTGTGACATTTTCGCGAAAGTTCACATTGCCTGGAAATGCAAGAAAATAGACTTCTGGGTAGCATTTCCAGATTATTGTGAACTTTTGTGACATGCCAGAATTGTATGAAAATGGCCATATACCTCGGGCCATGTGACCGGAAGCCATTGGCTGCTGGAATGATCAATGCACATCGCCCGGGAGTCAGTCAGCGCTATCACGCCTGAATCAGGGATATCTGACTCTGCTACTGACTCTAATAGCAGCTATCGCAGATCTGGTGGCGACAGCGCGGATCGCGTTTTGATGACTCCTGGCCATTTGGCTTCTTACGCTGGGCAATATTTTAAGAGTTTGCCGTTTCCATGAAGGTTTTCACAAAAGGAATGACAGCACTCTTCGCCTGATTTGTGGAGTTCAGCAGAAAAAAACATCACCCCCTCTCCCCCAAGTGTTCCTTCAATGGTTTTCAGAATATTGCTTATTACAAATGAACAATGTCAAAGTTTGGAATCTGTCCAGGTGTCCTCTTTAGCAAACCTTTTACAGAAGAATAATGGGAGCCCCTCGGTGCCGGTAGGGTCTGCAACAAACTGCACAGCATCCAATATTTTCCAGAAACCTGGCAAGAACCCCTTCAGAAGCCAGCCCGATAAGGCATTGCATAGCACAGTGCGGGCACACTCCTTTGCAATTAGGGTTGCCAGGTGGCTTCTCCAAAAATACTGGACTCAATGGTGAAAGGTGCGTCAGGTCACTATGTCCAGGGAAGTAATATCGGACACATACATGTCCAGTATTACAGTACCTCTCATTTTGTACTGGACAGATTATCCAAATACAGGACAGTCCAGTTCAATACCGAACACCTAGCAACCCTATTTGCAATGTGTTCTAGACCATTCTGGCAGCCAAGGGGTTGATGAGACCCTAGCCGAAGCTTAGCTGTACACTCCCCCAGAACTGAGGGATGGAGGTGCCTGTTTTTTATGTTGTTGTCAGTAATGAAACTTGCACGGAAAGCTGTACATAGCAGAATAATAATAATAGTAACAATATGGGTAACATTAAATCTTAGTAGCTGTGACACAAAACATAGAGTGGGGCTTTCCTACAGTATGACCACCGTTGCCTGATACTAGATCTTGAGTTTAAAATAGCAACACCCCCCCCCCCCTTTATTTTTTGCTCTCACCAGAGGCAGGGGTCTGCCAGAACAGAACTCACCGATATTACTATGGGGACCCCTGATTCAAAACAGAAACCTTTATGAACATTAAAAAAAAAAAATGAAGTTGAAATGTTTTCATTTTTCCTAGTTTTGGTCAATAAATTAAAAAGTATATTTATTTACCACAATCCCACAGCTACCACATTCCTAACAGTCTTTGAACACAAACGATAGTAGACAGAATAGACAATTGATGAAAGAATTACAGGATAGGATATTAACCTCTTCATATCTGAAATAATCTAAAATGCATTGGCAGATTTCTACAGTACTGGTGAACTTAGAGCTCCAAAATGACCAGCAATGCAGGCCCATCCTCGACAAGAAGAGTTAAATTAGTACTGTACTGTATATAAGCATTACCTATACATACTGTCCCCGTGCAACACCTCTATAGAAAACTACTGCAAAATAGGTAGAAAATGTCTACCAACCTTTTCTTTTTTTTTTTTGTTTCCAGCTGCCTGTTTCCAGAGAAGCGACTACTACAAAAACTGCTGGCTGGCTCTAAAAGTGGAAAAAAAATAACAAAATAAATATATACTGTATATCTGCAAAGCTGCTGTGGGGTGTGTGAGAGAGACTGGAGACTGTCACTGATTTGTGAGAGGAGAGCAGAGCTTTCCGAGGAGGGGTTAGAAGAATTCACTCCCACCACTCCCTCTGAACCAAAAGTATTTGGCAGCGAGCCTCGCTTGTCCACCTGTACAATTAAGCTCTCAGCTCTGTGTGAGACGAGTCCCATTTTTATCAGTAGCTCTGCTCGCCTCGTTTCTCTCATGGTGGACGTGGATAAGTGCGGTGGTGAAAAAGCACAGCCCTTCTGGTATCCTATTTCCTGGCGTCTCATGCTATCCGTCCTTTACTAAACACACATGAGAAGATACCCGTACTTATACCAATTCTGCTGCCTTTAATACAACAAAACAGATTGCTCTGTTGCATACGATCTGTATGCATCCTTTTATCATAGTTTTATTTTTATTTTGTTTGTCGTGTATGTTTATGTCGTATTCATACAAGAGTTATATACTGTGGTGTATTTCTGCCCTGCTTGCTTTATTCTAATAAAATATTAATGGCGAAGAACAAATTAAAATGTTCTTATATTGTAAGCAGGGACTCCTTTTCCTAAATGTTACTTTTATGTCTGAAGCGCTTCTTCCTATTATGTATTATTTGTTATTTATATGATTATGTCACGTGTATTATTACTGCTGTGAAGCGCTGTGTACATTAATGCCGCTATATAAATAAAGATATACATACATACGTACAGCAAGGCCTCGCTTCTCGGCGCCCCGCTTTACGGCGATCCGCTGATACGGCGGCACCTAGAAGGGGGCCTCCATGTCTCCTCAGAGGCAGTTGCCGCCGGCGCGCATGCGCAGAACGTAGCGGAAATTGCCGGGTTGCACATGCACACAAGGGGGAAATTGCCGGGTTGCGCATGCGCACAAGGGGGAAATTGCCGGGTAGCGCATGCGCACAAGGGGGAAATTGCCGGGTAGCGCATGCGCAGAGCTAAAAATCGCTGGTTCCGCTTTCCGACGATTTTCACTATACGGCGGGCCCTTAGAACGGAACCCGCCGTATGCCCGGGGCCCCGCTGTACATACATATGTACATACTTTGCACATAGAATAGAAGTGCTAAACTGTAACCTTTATTCTTCCCCAATGTAATGTTAGCCCCTCTGGATTTAAAGGGCCCACGGTGCAGTAGCAAAAATATACAGGATATCAAAGCACTCTAAAAAATATCCCATTGTCCTGTTTGTACTTTTTAAATGTCCTCTTTGAACTTGTGTCGCAAGGCAGCAAAACCACTATTTTCTCTGGAGGAAACGTCAGGCATATTTTTGTGTATCTTTGGGGCAATCCGAGACAATGAACAGAGCCCAAGACATGTTTATCAAGGCAACACTGGTTTCAAAACTAGTGTCCGGTATTTACACCCTTAGAACAATCTACAGGCATACCCCGGTTTAAGGACACTCACTTTAAGTACACTCGCGAGTAAGGACATATCGCCCAATAGGCAAACGGCAGCTCGCGTACATGCCTGTCAGCACGTCCTGAACAGCAATACCGGCTCCCTACCTGTACCAAAGCTGTGCGCAAGCGGGGAGACTATAGAGCCTGTTACAAATGTGTTATTTACATCAGTTCTGCACGTATATGACGATTGCAGTACAGTACATGCATCGATAAGTGGGAAAAAGGTAGTGCTTCACTTTAGGTACATTTTCGCTTTATATACATGCTCTGGACCCATTGCGTACGTTAATGTGGGGTATGCCTGTACAATACATAGTTAAACAAACCGATTCAGCGTTATTTGTCTGGAGCATTAGGATTTTTCCACATTTTTCTTAGGAAGACAGAACAGAAAGCGGTAGGTGTGGTTTATTTAATAGAGCGCAATCTTGAGAAAGGGCTTAACGTAGACCGCTACCTTGCTTTTTCTGGCTGCGTCCACCAGCTAAACATAGCTGGCATTGAATAAGTGCTACAGAAACATACAGCAAGGAGGTGTAAACGTGCAATGCATGTGAGCATGGTAATGGGATCTTAAATGGAGAGTTACAGAGAATATACCTTTAAAGATCCAGATTAGCTTTGCTGGTTTAAAAATACTTAATTTACACATTGCTCTATACACACAAACACATATACACACAGACCTTAGTACACACCTAAACAGTAATCTTTATAAACACACAAATAGTACCAGATATATACATTCATATGTACCCTAGCACAACGATACACATTCCCACACACATGTAGCCTATGAATATACTCCATTCCCACACGGTGCCTTAAACTCCTATATATATGGCATTATACAGTATGCGCTATATCCCAGCACACACACACATCTCTCTATCTCACTCACCAAGAGGTCCTAATGTTAGGGGAAGCAGGGCTGAGTTTGACTCAGACTATCGCGTTCTTGCCCTGTCTCTGGCCTAGATTTACTAAAGGTATTGATAATGCTGTGCGGTAATAGTCAAAACACGATGTTATTTCTACAGTCGCATTTACTAAAGCATAACGCAGCATGAACTCCTATTTTATCGCAGCGATAAGTGTGAGCTAAATTTAAAGCCAGGGACGATGATTAGCAGGCAAATGAGTCTGCATCCCCATAGACACGCGTGTTACATTTAATGACGGTATCGCACATGAGAAAGCAAGTGTGTGCAAATAAAGAACGAACGGCTAATTACCTATTCACATGCTACTCACTAAACTCAGATATCTTGCGATATTGGGCTACCGCCCCCAAAATCTCCCATTTCCATCACGTAGCGCAGGCTGGCAGTGAGCCTATCTTGCCTATGTATATAATGGCCACGATATATAGGTACATAGGTAGGATAAAACTGGCCACTTATGAACATGTTATTCTTGCTAAATATGAACTGTAAGGCATCTTACTGCCTATTCACTGGAAGGTGCCTTAAGGCTTAGGGCTGTTAGTTATACACGGCCCAGTCACACAGGAACTGTGGGCCGCTTTTTCTGCTACCTTTTCTTGTTTCCCATACCAGGGGGTGCTGAATGCTGGGCTGTCCCACATTCCTGCAACAAACAACGGTAAAGCAGGTCGAGTTTTTCTAAAACCTGGCAGGACATACAGGGAGATTTCTAAGCATCCAGAGTAGTTATAACAGGGTTAAGTGCTAGAATGGATAGTTTGCAGGCTCAGGTAACCCCTTTTCTTGATAGAGGGGCACCACACACTGTTCGTACTATTCCGCCTTCAAGGGGCTAATGGGGTTACTGCTCATTCAACATTACTTTCCCAATGCTATGTCGTTAGCATCACCAGAACTGTATTTTGGGGATCCACAGAAATAATCAGATATTTTTGACCCAATGTCAAGTGCCCACAGCTATACAATCTACATCCGTTTAAAACAGAATTTCAGTGAATGTTTGATAGATGATTGTAAGAGATGTGTGCAGAGGTACATTTAATGGAGACCGATTAGGGTGAAATGAAATCCTGGCTTTATTGAGCCAGTTCCTTTAAACATCAGTTTTAAGGCAAAACATATGTACAAAATAAACAAACATCTATCCCTTATAAGGGCTAACTTACTTCCCCAATCCCTATCTGTAAGGCTGGAGGGATAATCCCAATACCAGCCTCACCCCAAAGTCTCAGGAGGTACCTTAAAGCAGATGATCCTTCATGTCAGTCACTGGCAGGTTCCTCTGCGTCCAGGAATATAGGTCTCTGGATGTCTGGGCGTCTTGATATCAGCACAGCCTTTGTGCTCAAGACAGTATCTGTGTGCAGGCCTCTCTGCTCTCCTGTGTCAGCACAGTTGTGTGCTATGAAGTCCTCTCTAGGCTTCTCTCACAGGAGGCTTTTCAACCTGTCTTATTACCAGGTGGAGACTGGTTAATTGTCTGGCTGCAATTAATCAGCTCCCTGCTGGATTTCTGAATACCGGAGGCTTTTATTTAAACAGGGATAAGTCGCTGTTACAAAGATCTATTGTCCAATCAGCAAACAACCAACGTCTGGAGCTTCGGTATGACAACAAACAAATTTTGGCATACCGTACTCAGTTTAATCATCTAGTGCTAGAATCCGCTTACCCTGAAGATAAAAAGCAGCCTGGAGCCTCTCGGCAATGGGGCACTTGGCTGCAGGGGCAAGGCTCCTCGTCCCCCCACCCCTCACCTTTGGGCCGGTCCACGTGCTGCTTCCCCTCTCCCCTCCTCCTCCAGCTTGGCTGGATTGCATGATGTTCCCCCCTCTTCCTCACGGGGGGGCAGAGGTAAGGGGATTTAAAGGAGGGAAGGGGAGGGAAGGCAGTCTGCTCCCTGAAAAGAAGTTCCCGCCCACCCATCCCGTTGTTTGTGTAATACCATGACAATGGTATAATATATTGTATATAATGTTGTATTATCTTCCTTTTCAAAAAATAAGTATACATAAGAAGGATGTTGATCCAGGTAGTAATCTGATTGGCAATTCTTGGGAGTCAGGAAGGAATTAATTTCCCCCCTTATGAGATATCATTGGATGATATGACACTGGGGTTTGTTGTTTGCCTTCCCCTGGATCAATATACTGTAAGTAGGGATATAGGATAAAGTATCTGTCGTCTAAATGTAGCATAGGTTGAACTTGATGGACGTATGTCTTTTTTCAACTTCATCTACTATGTAAATATGTCTGCCATGTCTGAGGTGGGCATTCCATGGCATGTATTCCCTACGTCAGGGTGGCTGTTGGGGGTGAGGGCTAGATGTGTGTTAACCTTGTCAGCGGGGGCTCTATGGTGCAGATAACCCCTAAAACCTTGTGGTGGCTGGGGGTAGCAAGTGGACAGGGGTCATTTGTGCGTGATTCCCTGGGACCAGTATCGCTTAATGGCCGGGACAACGGGTGCCCGGCTTGGAGGATGTGCGGGCCATGGTTGGGGTGCCATCGGCCTTTACCCGGGGGAGAGCACGCTGGCAGGGTTGGCACTTACCAGGGTTTATTTGTGTAAATAAAGCCGTGGCTTTTGTACCTCCAGCCCTTTGTTGTGTGTTTATTTATTTATATGTGGGTTGGGAGAGGGAGGGTGAGCTTCATCGCAGGCTCCAAGGTCAGGGCTCCTGTGACTTATCCTGGGTTAACAGGTTGGGATACCATGATATCACAAGAACTCGAAGAAATGGCCAGAGCAGTTGATGGGTCAATCCTTACTTCAGATCCTCTGAAGTGGCATACTCCTCCATTGAAAATTATCTTCTGTAATGAACATTTGGAAATTCTACAGTTTGAGCTCATTGATGCGCCACACTTCCTTGTTATTCTAGGAAGGCTCTGGTTAAAGGAACATAATCCAACTATTCAATGGGAGGCACGTTCTGTGAAGTTGACGTTCACATTTTGCAGAGATCAGTGTTTTGTGATAACACCCGAGAAACAAATGATTAATCATTATGTGTATCTGTTCTCTGGAGTTTCGGAGATCCACCATACAAGTGCCGTCGATGACTCATTACCAGAGATAAATCAAGGTTTATCTGTAAACTGCCCTCCTACTGTTTCTGTACGTTCCTCCTACATACCAATTAGATTGTAAGCTCCTCGGAGCAGGGACTCCTCTTCCTAAATGTTACATTTGTCTGAAGCACTTAATCCCATGACCTGTTATTTATATTATTTGTTATTTATATGATTACCACGTGTATTACTACTGTGAAGCGCTATGAACATTAATGGCGCTATACAAATAAAGACATACAATACAATACAAGATTTTACAGACGTTTTTGACCAAATGATCCAAAAATCCCTGCCCCCTCCTTGCTCTTTAAAATTGCCAAATTGGTGTAGAACCCTGCAATAATATCCCTTGCAGGAGAATTTATGCACAGAAGGAGAATTTATGCATGAGTGACATTGAAGGTCAAGAGTCCAAACAGAGTGAAATGTAAGAGAAACACCTTGCGAAGCTTGGTTCTTCAGGATATTTTGATTTATCTGAAGACAAAATGATCCAGATGAAGAGGATGAAAATAGGGATTTTTCAGATAGTGATCTAAGACATTTTTATCTGCAGGACAACAAAGATAAAAACATTGAAGTGAAGGAAGAGAAGCTTATAAAGCAGCTTATAAAGCTTATAAAGCCTTATAGCAGAGTGTGGGGAATTGAAGGATGGGAATGAGTGTGTAACGTCTGCTTTGGATGGTTCTGGTGACACTTGACTTCCCAGTGGACTCTGCTGTAGAAATAAATGATGTTGGTAAAATCAGTGCTATAGCTAAAGACGTTAAGAACACACAGTAGGAAATAATATCTTCGAATCTCAGAACTGGGAGATGGCACCAAAGTGTAACAAGGTTCTAAGATATGTAGAACGCTGTAAAACTTTCATGGGAGAGGACAACATATTGAAGTTAAATCCTACAGCTGTGAACTGTAACTTGAACAAAGCTGCCTGTAAACTGAAGCTGTCTGACTGGAGAGCAGCTATTGAAAGCTGTCATGAGGCTCTTGAAGTCAATCCATCTAGGACTAAAGCACTTTACAGACTGGTTCAAAGCAGGCCAGGATTGAAAGATTATGAACAGGCACTGGGTGATTTTAAGAAAGTTCATGAACTAGCACCTGATGACCAAGTTATAAGTGGTGAAATACTTTGGGTTAAGAAGAGAACTAAGGATACCCCTCTGTGGTCTTTGACTCTAGTCCAGATTATCAAGTTCGGAACATCCTGATTCCAAGTATACGGGGGTAAATACATTTGTTTGGTAGATTGGGAAAGTTTTGGGCAAAAAACCTGGCAGTCAGAGGCTGTCATGATTATCTCCCGCAGTACTGCTGGCCGACTTGTAGGGACACACAGAGGTTAGGTTCTGACTCTGGCCGGTTACAACTAGAATAGTTGTATTCCCCCCCCCCCCCTAGGCATGACGCTCCCAACTGCCATCCAGCCAGCACCTGGCTATGGCAACAGTCTCGCTAGTGTGCCAACGGACTCACATCCTGGTCATGTGAAAGGGATTTAACCCTGACATTGCCGGCACTTACCAGGACTTACATGTCAGGGCCGGGAAACACATAGCCGGGGCACTAGGCTACATACGATTTTCCAAAAATACCTTTGTTGGGTCCTATAGGCGGACGCTCACAGAGGTATGCAAGGGAGTCTGGTTATAGTGAAATTAAATAAGGCTTTTATTGCGCCTTTTTTCTTAACATCAGGAAACCATCCAAACAAGGGGTAAACAAAGCTTCTATTCACTTGGGAGTATTTCTAGTGAAATACTACTGTATGCAGTCCACACTCCCTTTAGATAAGCATGTCTCCCAGCCCCAAACATATAGCATGAAATAAGCAGATATATAAAGTCTCATAAATGAAAGTCTTATCTGTTCCTTGTGGTTTGGAGGGAAAATCTTCTCTGTTCCTGCGTTGCTACCTTTCCTCAGATTTTGTCAGCATTCAGGTTTAGAAGTTTCCCCTGTGTCTTGAAAGCAGCTCTGCTGTTTCTTCTGGCAGGGCTCAAGACAAGTTGTGAGAGTCAAGGACAATCTCTGCTCTGTCTCCAAGTTCAGCTCAGGTGTGAGCTAAGGAGTCTCTCTTCCTGTCTCAAAAGACAGGCTTTTCTAAGCAATCTAATCAGGCAGGTGGTGTTTGTTAATTGACTAACAGCAGTTAACCACCACACTGCTGGATTAAAGGCACATTACCTGAACAGGGATAACTCCCCTGTTACATACCTCCCCTGTTTGTGGGAAGCTCGGGCTTGCCACGGCCAAAGCCCATCCTTCCACTCTCATTCTAGATATCTCTGTGACTTGAATGAGAGTGGATGGAGGAAGTCCCGCTGGGATTGGAGCCCTTTCTCCAGTTTATTCGCGTCTCCTCCCAAGGGTGCTTGAGATCAGCACTCCTCAGTCGCTCGAGGAGGACTTTTTCTAAGTAGAGTCTTTTTGCTATGTGCGCGGTCATGAGATTTCCCTCACGTCGGGTGCTCGTCTTATTGTAGGCAGACTGTATGGCAGTATTTGCAGAGCGTTTAAAAACAGCCCTTTGAATTTTCTGCTCTTGAAGCTGTCTCTCTGCCCTTTTCCCACTCAATGGGGTTGCTAGTTCAGCCTCTTTGGGATTAAGTTGTAATTCCACCCCCACTTCCAGAGAATGTCCCATCTTTTCAGCTTCATCAGCTAAGGATTCTTCTGGTTTTGATTCAGCACGTGTACCTTCTTTTATTGCCTGTTGGGTGGCTGAAGTTTTTGCTAGTGCTTGTTTAGGTAGTTCACATTTTGCAACCTTGTCTTTCAGACAAGCGGTATTCCCAGCTCTCACTGTACCTTTGTCTTCATGGGTTTTTGAGGCTGTGGGATACTGACGCTTAGTCAGGGTCAATACTTGTCCTTGTAGAACTTTCATCTCATCCGCGAGAGATCCCTGTTTTTTGAGTGCGTCTTGCAAGTCTCTTCTCAGGGAATTTATCTGCATGCTTTTCTTTCTCTGAGCTTGCTTCCACATTTTTATTGCATTGTGAAGCACTATGAACTTCTTTGCTTGGGTCACAGTTACTTATTTCAGTTTCTGGACCTTGTTGTGCTCCCTTTTGTGCCGCGTCACCTGGGTTCTAAGCTTGGCCTTTAGCGTTGCTTTGGTGACGCTCAGGGTAGCCTTCAGTTTCTCATGCTGCTTTGCGGGGACATACTGGGTAATCAGACAATCCTGCAGCACTTGAATTTCTTTAACAGCCTGCAGATTGTCTTCCTGCAGAGTTCGCTGCTTGTCCTCAGCCTTCTTGAGGTGCGTACGCAGACCTGGAAGTTGGTTCTGCAGTCGGTGCTCTGCTTCAAACTTCTCACCTTCCAAAAGTCTATTTATTTCTTTAAGCTCATGCAGCTTTTCATTTTTTTCCTTGACGTCGTTTGTCAAATTAAAATGTTCTTCTTTGAGTTTTAAGTTTCTTCTTTGTAATCTTAAATTTTCTCCTTTTTCAGTCTCTGTACTATTCAGGGCCTCCTTGCAGTCCTCCTTCCATTTACGCACATCTGCTTTGAGAATGACAGTCTCCTGGCATGAGACTTCCTTCTCTAGGTTGAGGGTCTGAAGCTCCTTCTGGGAGACTTTGAGATCTGTCTTAAGATTGACAATCATTTCTTTAGATATGTCCAGCTCCTCAGTGAGACTGTGTAGTTCCTTTCTGGAAGCTTCCAGGTCTGTGCGGCAGCTGTTGGTCTCATGATGTGAGGCATCCAGTGCTCTGCGGAGTGTCTGAACCTCTTTCTGAGATACGTCCATCTCTGTCCGGACACTGTTGACCTCCTGTTGTGAGGCATTCAGCTCTATGCGAAGAGTGTGAACCTCTTGCTGGAAGACTGTCATCTGCTTCAGTGCCTCCTCATACTTCCGCTTTAGCGTAGCCATCATTTTATCAGATTGGCTCTGCTTTTCATCCATGGCGGAAATATTAGCATTTGCAGTATCTAGCTCAGACTTGAGATCGTCCAATTCTGTCCTGGCTGCAGAATACATTGCGAGCACCGTCTTCTGTAACTCAGCATTATCTTTCAGTAGCTCCGCGTAATCATCTTTCTTTTGTTTCAATTGTTCACGTAGTATATTTCAGTCACGCCTGGCATTTTTCAGGGCATCCTCAGGGCTGGTCAAGGGATCAACACTCACTGGTTCCGGCTCCGCTTCCCTGGGATGGTTGGTTGAGGGTTCCTCACTGTTGGCACCGGACAGACACTTCTTTGGGGTACACGACTTCTGCCTTGGGCCCTCTGGATATTCGGTTATCCGCGGGACGAGTTCTCCATTTTCTCCAGGCTGCAGGGCATCTCGTCCCCCTTTTTCTCCACAGGGTCTGCGGACGTGTCTGTTCCTTCCACGGTAAGTGAAGAACCGCTTTTCTTTTTCCGCCTTTTTGTTTTGGATGACTCCGTCCCATCAGGAATACTGGGGTCTCCTTCTTTATTTAATACTTCAACAGCTTCATTATATACGCCAGGCTTTTCTTGCAGTTGCTTTAGCTGACAGAAATATGGGGTGATCTGCTGCCCCCGCTCTTTCTCTGGTCGACCATATTCGTCATCATAGAGAGCGGTGTTTTCTGTTCGTGCCGAGATTAGGCAACCCACCATTCTTGGGGTGTTTTGTGGATGTGACTCGGTTCGGGTTCCGCGTAAGAGATGTCTTCCTCCTTATTGGACTGGAAGGGCCACTCTTCCGTGGGGTAGGGTTCATTACAGGAACGCTGAATCTTGTCCTCCATTTTGGGGCTCTCAGGTGTACTTTTCTTCCTGACCTCAGGAGGCGCTATTGCAGCTGTTGCCACTGTATTTGCTAGAACCAATTGTGGTAGTCTTACAGGTGGGCATATTTTGCTTGTAGAGGTCGTGGCTCTCACAGGCATCTCTGTAGACTTTTTTCTTTTTCTTGGGTAATTTTTACAATATCAGCAGTACTGTGCACGCATTTTCTCTCATCAGGTATACAGGATGTGCAGTTGCTAGGTAAAAACTTCTATTTGCTTTACACCATTTACTTGCTAGGATTCATCTCTCATTAGGTATGCTGGATGTGTAGTTGCTAGGTAAAAACTTCTGTTTGCTTTACACCATTTACTTGCTAGGTGCAATCTCTCTGCTTCAGCCAAATAATGTGATTTTCTGCTTGAGTTCAGTCTCAACTTTGGGTATTATGACATTCACTCTTCACACTTTGGGATACCTTTTACACAGTTCAGCAATTCCTTTTTTCTAGTAGGCAATTTTACCCTCAGCACTTGTCTGCTGAAAATTCCCCTGCTTCAGCACAGTCTTGCATCAATTTTCACATTTTTCTGCATATACTTTATTCACAACTGGTAGTCCTATGCGGTGTGGCAGCCTTTACTTGCAGAATCAGTACTGCTCATGGGTCACCATTTGTATTCACTGCTTCAGCTAAACATTTGAAAACAACAAACGCCTATCCCTTTAAGGGCTAACTCACTTCTTGAACCCTGACTATGGCTGGAAGGCAAACCCCCTATATCAATGACCATATTAGACTTTATTGTGATAGGAAAATAAGGTTTACCTGCTTCAGCAGTCTCTCTCTCTCTCCTCTTGGGATTGGGGAAAAGAGTCCATCTGTGGTTTTGTAAGTTTCAGTGCAGTGTAAGTTTCCTGCCTGGGTGTGTCCCTTTAACTCGGTCTCTGCTGCATGAGATCTTTGGTCAGGCTGTTTGTAGGCAAAAAGCATAAAAAAATTTACAGGCCAAACTCCGGGTTCCTTCTAACTTCAAGAACCACCTCTCATCCCACTTCTGACACCATATGTAGGCGGACGCTCACAGAGGTATGCAAGGGAGTCTGGTTATAGTGAAATTAAATAAGGCTTTTATTGCACCTGTTTCCTTAACATCAGGAAACCATCCAAACAAGGGGTAAACAAAGCTTCTATTCACTTGGGAGTATTTCTAGTGAAATACTACTGTATGCAGTCCACACTCCCTTTAGATAAGCATGTCTCCCAGCCCCAAACATATAGCATGAAATAAGCAGATCTAATCAGGCAGGTGGTGTTTGTTAATTGACTACCAGCAGTTAACCACCACACTGCTGGATTAAAGGCACATTACCTGTACAGGGATAACTCCCCTGTTACATACCTCCCCTGGTCATGTGAAAGGGATTTAACCCTGACATTGCCTGCACTTACCAGGACTTACATGTCAGGGCCGGGAAACACATAGCCGGGGCACTAGGCTACATACGATTTTCCAAAAATACCTTTGTTGGGTCCTGTAGGCGGACGCTCACAGAGGTATGCAAGGGAGTCTGGTTATAGTGAAATTAAATAAGGCTTTTATTGCGCCTTTTTTCTTAACATCAGGAAACCATCCAAACAAGGGGTAAACAAAGCTTCTATTCACCTGGGAATATTTCTAGTGAAATACTACTGTATGCAGTCCACACTCCCTTTAGATAAGCATGTCTCCCAGCCCCAAACATATAGCATGAAATAAGCAGATATATAAAGTCTCATAAATGAAAGTCTTATCTGTTCCTTGTGGTTTGGAGGGAAAATCTTCTCTGTTCCTGCGTTGCTACCTTTCCTCAGATTTTGTCAGCATTCAGGTTTAGAAGTTTCCCCTGTGTCTTAAAAGCAGCTCTGCTGTTTCTTCTGGCAGGGCTCAAGACAAGTTGTGAGAGTCAAGGACAATCTCTGCTCTGTCTCCAAGTTCAGCTCAGGTGTGAGCTAAGGAGTCTATCTTCCTGTCTCAAAAGACAGGCTTTTCTAAGCAATCTAATCAGGCAGGTGGTGTGTGTTAATTGACTACCAGCATTTAACCACCACACTGCTGCATTAGAGGCACATTACCTGAACAGCGATAACTCCCCTGTTACAGGTCCGTTTTAATATTCTTATAAATTATTTCATCTTTTAACAAGCATTCTGACTCCTTAGTCAATTAGTCTTATACGAAAAACCAAAGATCCCACCCTTTTATTTCCTCCCAAAAATTCATAAGGATTTGCAAAATCTGCCAGGTAGGCCAATTATATCAGGGACTCATTCCCTGACCTCAAATGTATCCGAATACATAGATTTTTTTCTTCAACGATATGTATTAAATATATTGATGTATTAAAGGTCCTAGAACATATTAAGTGGGTGGATTATCTAACACTAGTCACATGTGATGTGACATCTCTTTATACAGTGGTAGATCACAAAAAATGGTTAGATGCCATAAAGAGAGATTTAACAATGGATGATAATATGGCAGAAGCACACGCCACTTCATATTAGAGGTGATTTTATTTTACATCATAATTTTGGGGGGTTTAATGATAATTTCTATCTCTAGTTGTGTGGTACCACCATAGGCTTCAGGTTCGCACCCAGTTACGCCAAGTTAGGCATGTGAGAGGAGGACCACATTTTGCTTGAGGGTACGAACGTGGTCCTCTGGTGGAGATTTATAGATGACATATTGTTTATATGGAAAAGAGATTTGGCGCATTTTGATAGATTCCTAATATATCTCAATTCTAATGACTTTAAATTTAAATTTCACCTCGAAAAGTAGTACCACGGAATTACAGTTCCTGGACTTAACAATATACATTGAAAACCACACTATAAAA
Organism: Ascaphus truei; assembly: GCF_040206685.1. Classification (NCBI taxonomy): domain Eukaryota; kingdom Metazoa; phylum Chordata; class Amphibia; order Anura; family Ascaphidae; genus Ascaphus; species Ascaphus truei. Next base: position 33,066,909 of record NC_134483.1, read on the forward strand.
ACAAAACTTATTTCAAACAAGTCGATACAAATAGCTACATTTTAAATTCTAGTTGTCACCATCCTAGGTGGCTTTCCAATATTACGTTTGGACAGTTTAGAAGGAGGAGAAGAAACTGTACCAGTAAAAATATATATAGACAACAATCTGAGATGTTGAAAGAACATTTTCTAGATGAGAATTACGACAAAAACGTGGTTGAATCAACCTTAGAAAGGAGTAATAAGTTAAAGAGATAAACCCTTATAAATCACATTAAGAAAGACAGTGGACAAGAATTTAATTTCAAATCATCCTTTATTACCCAATATAATAGGAAAGCCTATAAAATTAAATAGATAGTCTCTAAACATTTGCATGTCCTTCTTAATTATCCTGTACTTGGAACTAGCCTCCCAAAATGTCCTAGTGCTATATATAAAAAGCTCCAGACCTCAAAAGCTAACTTGCATGAAGAACTTTCAAACACACAAAACTGGCTTACCAAACCCGAAGGATTCTATGGATGTCTATCCTGCAAAGCTTGTACTTTTATTTCTACTGATAAGACACAATTTAGTTTGAAAGTATCAGGTAAATTATATGAAATAGACCTATATCTAAATTGCCGGACTGACCATGTAGTCTATTTGCTACAATGTCCCTGTGGGTTACAATATGTGGGCCGTACCACGAGACCCCTTAGAGTGCGTATCCTAGTATATGTGTGTAACATTAGATGCAAGCTACTTACCCACATTGTATCTAGACATTTTGACAGATACCACCAGACTAACCCACAGGAACTCACTTTAAAGGTATAGAACACGACATCCCTGAAGAAGGCGTAGTAGCACCGAAACGCGTAGGATAGACCTTTACAGATATATTGGCTTTAACAGTTGGCAGCAGTTGACCAAAAGTCAAGTTTGAATATAGCAAGCCAGATAATAGAGCCGGAGTGGTGGTGGCAAAGAGCGAACATCACAGTACCGCACTGCCCCCTAATCGGAACACCGGAAGTGCGTAGGAGAGCTTCAGAGGAGGAAGCGGACACTAAGCAGGACACAAGGAAACCAGCGGCTGTCTCTGAGAGGGTCCAGGAGACTACGCGACACCCCCCGAGTGAGACTACCCGAGGGACAAGCGGAGTGGACGGAGAGTCATCTGCACCATCGGTTCCAGCAACGGCTACTGACTGCACTGAACACCGGTGAACCAGAGGGAAAGAGCAACACTCGCTCCTAAGACCAGCTTGTGTGAAAGGCCACTCTACACTCATATCAGGCAATAGTTTCTGGCTTACATCTATTTACTTATTTATTGTTATATTGCCTAACGTTTATGCATTTAATCTTGTTACAGTATTGTGTATATATCTTATATATATATATTTATAGTCTAATACACCATAGCCTGCTACAGCGCCCTTGTTTTTTGTTTTTTCTGTTCTATAGAACACGTTATTGCTAATTGGAGAGGTAGCAATCGCACCTTAGATTTGGCCAAGAGAGAGACCTTCTAGATCCATAACTTGAAAACTTTTGCTCCAGGAGGTCTTAAGATGGATATTGATATGGTGCTTTTATTGTAGACCATTGAAGTGTCCCTTAATGCTCTGTCATTTTTCTTCTTCTTTTTTCCCCCTCTTTTAATATATGTTTTATTACATTATATTTGGTGTTAATAACAATTGTTATTTTATTCGTATCCGTTCTTTCTTATAGATGTTGTCTATATAATTTTATATTTTAATGATCTTTAATTACTGTTGAATAAATTGTATATTGTGATCAGATTGTTTTTTTAGGGCTGTTATATTTATATTTTAATTGTCTTAATTACTATTGTTTTAGTTTTTTTGAATATGTGTTATAAACATTAATGTATTTAGTATTTACTGTTGAAGTGTTTATTCTGTATGTATAACTTTTATGCAATCTGTGATATCAATGTAGTACTGTCATTAGTACTCTGCACTTCTACTGTGTATTATATCAACACACCAATAGGAGTTCCACCAATGAAAATATCTCAAATCAGAATGCTTTAGAATGCATATCACAATTCCCGATGAAGCCGTACCATAGGTGAAACGCGTTGAGTTGTGATCGAGGAAAGGCTGGAAAGGAGAAGCAGAGTGAGCTGCCGATCCAACGGAGTTCCCTACTTCCGGGTCTCATACAGCCGGAAGTGATGCATGGATACCACGAGGGATGCCAATGTCGTGCTGGAGGCGGCGCCGGTGACATCGCTTGCTAATAGTCTCCATCCGTCCTCCTATTACATATTGCGTTTTTTTTTAATTATCAAAGTGTGTGTGCACTCTTGAGCAATCTACTGTAAATTCCTTTTACCATATTGATCTGCACCATTGCATTTCTACTTTCTTTCATCTTTGAGATATCTACGGTCTAGTGGGAACTGGGATTAAAAGGTTGTCCAGTTTATCAATGCCGCGATGGATATACTGTATGTCTGTTTGCTAATTATACCATGTGAGTGCGAATTTCATAATAGGTTACCTAATAGACCCATTCTGAGGAGGCAGTATTGCCCAATTTGTGGTTTATTTTGATACCTGCGCTCTCCAAGTTTGAAGTTTTGAGCTGCATGTTTATTAGATTTTGATCACTTTTTCCCCACAATATTACACTAATATGTCAGAATTATGAGTACATTGTATCATTTTATATCACGTTATACCACTTTCTTCATCGTGTATCATTATTTGGGAGTACCTTTACTTTTGTTTTTTTGTATTTTCAGGTCAGGAAGCAGGTTGATCTTGAAACACAAAAAAAAACCCAACAAATATAGCAGCGGTTTAAGGTTTCCAGGTGGCTTTGTCAAAAATACTGGACACAATGGTGAAAGGTGCGACATGCTCGAGACAAACACACACCCCTCTCTCCTCTCCATGCTGCTTCCGCCTCTCCTTGGCCTCACCCCCAGGCTCCTGACACCTCCTCCTGATTGGCTGCTATACCTTGCAGCCAATCAGGATGGAGGAAGATGCCCAGCCCTCTAGCAAGAGCCCGACTCTGGGAAATCCCGCTACCCCCCAAGCCGGTCAGGTCACTATATGGAGAGACGTAATACAGGTATACACATACATGTCTAGTATTACCTCTAATTTGTTTCTGGACAGACTGTACAAATACAGGACAGTCCGGTTCAATACTGGACACCTGACAACCCTACAGCGGGGTCACCAATAGAAAGATGATATGGTTCCTTTTCTATTGGCCGGCAGGCATATATTCTGTGCCGCCACCGAGGATCTGGGGTACCCATCGACGTCGGGGGACCATGGTTCAAAAACAATAAAATCAAATAAAAATGAGTAGTGCAGAATGCATTATTAAAACGGTCTCGGCACGTACAGGATGCTTACAGAGCAAACTCCCTTAAATATTGAAATGTTACATTGGTAAAGTGCCATTAATAAGTACTTCTGCTCTTAAAGCCTAACCCTAGTAACTAGGCAAATCTCTTTAGGATTCAGATTTCAATAATGATTATGCTTGGCAAATATCTCCAGTTTCTTTAAACCTCTGCACTTAGTTACACCTGGAAAAAAAGCATTTCTACTCAGAATCGAGGCAAATGTTTTACAAAATCATATAAAAAGATGTTGTGTCAGCCACATCTACGACTATCCAGAATTAATCCAGGAGCCTCTCATAAGAAAATCATCATTGCAAGTATGAGTGACAGTGCTGCAGGATTTGCCTTTAGCACTGAATTTATGAGGAAAGGTGCATCTTGGAGATATTAATTAGACTGGTTTGTATGTTCGACCCTTGGGCGAGATTCCCTCATGGTCAATGCAACTACATTAAAATGTGACATTATTAGTGTAGACCCTGTTCCCCCCTGTCACGGGAGATCTGGCCACTACATGGGTATTTCCTTGGTACTGTTTCACAGCTGCTGGTTACAGGAGGTCAGATGTCACACTTTCCTACCATAGGTTTATGTTAAAGGATTTCTAACAAAAACCCTATGGCAGAAAGTAACGTAATCTCTTTGGGTGCCGGAGGCCACCACTGCCTTGCAAAGGAACAATGACTAGCTAACCACTTGGGCTACTAAAGGATATAATTGACTACAATGTTAATACTATGTCTTTGTATCACCTATTACAGGTTGGCTAGTCTTTAGAGATGATCAATAAAAAGAAAAAGGGAGCACAGAAAAAGTAGGAGAGAAGAAAAAAAAGAAGAAGAAAAAGATATGCAATGGCGCTTTTAGATACGTCCCCACAAAAAAGAACATAAAACAGTAACCAAATACTATACATTTTATAACACGTAAAACTGGTACCTGTATTCGAGACATAATCCCATTACTATGTTACACTAGAAAATACCCACTATTGCACATAATACACAATATAATACAATACAAATATCAAGCGATATCAGTGTATACATTTTACATCTATTGATGAAATATAAAGAGAAAATATCACAGTCATAAAAAACTCACCCCCAAAAAATTGACCGAATAAAAAAAACAGTTGGCAGGTTGTCAACTTACTTTACATTTTCAGACACATTTTGCTATAACAGATTTTTGTGTGTTAAGTGCATAGTTTTCGAAACAAAAAAACAGGGACCTGAGACCCGGGCAGATATATTCATTTACATATTTTGCATAATTTCTCGGGTGATGGAAGCGTATAGATATGATTGCAATTGAGTAAGGGGTTAATATTAACTCATTGAAAGTACCTTGCGCAGGAGAAAGGTGAGTTGGTAGAGTAGGCATGTGTTCATTTGAAGGACCTTTGCGAAGGTGAAAAGTTGTCCTCTTGTCCCGTATGCAGGTCATGTGCTCACAGGTGTCCCTTATGTGACACTAGTTATAGCAAAGAAAAAGTTTTAATTGAAACTCCTGGGATTCACTTAAATGATAAATCTGCTGCTGGTTTATAGCTGGGAGAGTTTGGTGCATAATACTGTATGTTGGTTCTAGGTCTAGGGGATCTCAGCTCTCTGCTCTGAGTACGTTAGGAATTTCAGCTGTCCGCAAGGGAGAAGTGGCCTCTGGCTCAGCTCTGCATGCTGGAAGGAAGAAATAAACATAGGGCCACATTTTCAAAGCAGCAGCATTTACAGCAAAATATCTAGCTTTTCAATTTTATTCCACATAAGTGTTTCTGTAAATTGCCAGATTTAATATAATTAATGCATGCAGAAAGTCTGCACTATTTGTATTTAGTTTTTCACCATGTGGCAGGCATAAGCTTATAGGGGTCCGTGTGAACATGGATAAGTAGCAAAAGGTGACACTGGGCCTCATGCAGAGAGCATAGAATTTTAAAATTGGCGAATTTCATAAAAAGTAGCTTTTTTGGAGAGTTTTATTCTCCTTATGCAGAAAAGTGCGAATTCTGCTATGTGTAACATGGATGCGTGTGGCGAGTTTAAATTGGCGAGATGCGCGCTTCAGAAACGTGTAAAAACAAATTCGCGCCTTTTTTTCCCCTTTACTATAGGCGGCGAGCGCCATCTTGCCATCTTTTCCTGGCGCGGCAAAAATGCGAGAATCGCGCCATTTTCTTGGCGCGAACAGCCGCTACATGCCGTTCGCACCTCTCTGCATTCGGAGAGTTTTAAAAATGGCGAGATGGAGGTTCTCGCCAGCCGCGAGGCGAGTTTTAGCAATAGAAAAAACAAAATGGCGCGTTTTTCGTAACTCGCCATTTTCTGCCGGTTTCTGCGCGAAATTGTACAAAAAATGGCGAATTTCGAAATAACGATGCTCTCTGCATGAGGCCCACTGTGTGCTCATTTGCATGTCATTTCCCAGAAAGCCTGGCTGCAGTGGAATCACTGTATGCTAGAAGATAATGGGGGAAAGCAGGGTGAATGTGCTCACGAGGGATATTTTTATTTGTTACACACTACATAAATTGATCGTGTTTATTTGATGTGGTTAGGAACGGCATTGTCAGTAATCTTAACCCTTTGAGCGCCGGGATGGCCATGGTGGGCAAAGTTCAACGGACACTCTGTCACTACAATCCTGTGATCGCTTGAAGCGTGACACATGATCGCTCCGTCACTCATCAGTTTAGATTGCGCCCTGTGCTGCTCTAGCCCGAAGAAAACAAGCATTTTTGTGGCGTGGACACAGCGACTACATCACGAGCTACCCGGGGTGCCAGAATCCATGACGTTATGGCAACCTCCCAGGGCAGTCAAAGGGTTTAAGCAGCAGTCTGTTACATACTTTACGAGGTCTCTTCTTGCCCTTTGCAAGGTGTTCTTTGTTTAATCTGATGCTTGGGTACCGCTTTAGACCTGCCCTTTTTTCCTTGTAGACTATTCCCAGAAATAACGCTATGATAACCATGGTCTGGATGTGAGTAGCGCCAGGCTTTGGTGGGACCTCATTATCGTAACGTTTTATTTCCATGCGCTAACATTCGCGGAGGTTTGTGGATCTGCGTCGTTAGTTTAACAACTCATTAGCATACGATTTGCATATGATTTGCATACGAGTAAGTCAGACGTCCGTTAAAATTGAGCAAACCGATATTTCTCTGGTTAACGAGAGGGCATCGGAACGCTAATCACCTCTGTTGATATGCGTTACGACTATCGATACGTTAAATGGGGGTAACGTCACGAAAGAACATTTAACGGACGTCTGAGGATGTAGCCCCAAGTGTCTCAGAGGCTATAATGGCTCTCCCTGGACGTGCAGTCTAAACATTGCTATGGCAACCTCAGAAGCTAGAAATGAAGAAATTCATGTTTTTAGCATTAGAAATCGTTTTAATTCGAAAAAGGAGCATGACGCACTTACCAGAACTCCCTCCTACTGTCTCTGTACGTTCTCCCTACCTACCAATTAGACTGTAAGCTCTTCGGGGCAGGGACTCCTCTTCCTTAATGTTACGTTTATGTCTAAAGCACTTATTCCCATGATCTTTTGTTTATATTATCTGTTATTTATTTGATTACCACATGTATTACTACTGTGAAGCGCTATGTACATTAATGGCGCTTTATAAATAAAGACATACAATACAATACAATACAATACATGCATAGATACAACCATTATATGAATTTACCTCTAAGGCTTCTGGGAAAGGATTGCTGCTTTATGAAGAAAACAATATGCAGCACCGTGGAGATAGGTGTACTTAACTTATACAAAAATATACTAAAAATGCCTGGAAGAAGGACAGAGGTGTTAAAAATCCCAAATGGTGCATGTCGAGTTTGCCCTCTGTCCCTTCTTGTTTTCGCTCTCACTATCGATTCTCTTGACTGTAGGATTAGGAAAAATCCTGATGTAAGTGGAGCAAAAAAAAAGAAAAAAAGGCTTTACGATCTACAAAGGTTCACTATTTCCAGATGATATCATCTTAACCCTAACGAATCCTTTAGTATCTCTCTTCCCTAATCTGCAGGGTAGTGTCGACATTCTCTTGGGTTATTAAGACTAATAATGAGAAATCTGACGCCCTTGATATCCTCCTGCCGCAACACGAACAAAAATTGCTGCAATTAAAGTTTAGATATACAGTAGGTGGAAAGATGCCCACCTTAAATATCTAGGCATTCATTTGACGAAGAATTATAAGTCCCTTTATAAATTCAACTAAATTCAATACCAAATAAGTATACATGGGAAGGATGTTGAACGAGGCTGGTTCACTTTCTTTATTTTTAAATTGTTTAGGGGTCAGGTCTTGTTATGAAGGGTGATGGGGGTCTATGAGGGGTATTTGGGGGTCTGCATGAGGGGTATTTGGGGGGCCTGCATGAGGGGTACTAGGGGATTCAGCATGAGGAGTACTGGGGGTTTGCATGAGGGGCACTAGGGGGTCTGCATGAGGGTTATTGGGGGTCATAACTGGGGTGTTGTGGGGTGTGTACCTGTGTGTATGTGTCTGTGTGCGCATGTGTACCATTTTTCATCTGTGAAATGTTGGATGGTATGATACAAGCTTTGAAACCTCACAGGGCTCTTCTTTAGGTATCCTGCAGTATTATCTATTAGTTGGTCCAATAAAAGGCATCATACTACACCTAGTCCTTCTGCCTCATTTGTTACTTTACTACATTACCCCGTTCACCTCTATGACCCTTGTGAACTAGTATTCATGAGATCGATTCATCCTAAACGAATGACCTCCAGCACGTATAAACTTGGTAATATGTGTGGAGTTCTTTATCAAAGATACCCACCTGCAAAGGTGGGGACAACAAGGGCAAAACCCCCACCAAATTAATCAAAATGAAGAAGTCCCACTGCAGGCAATGGGATATTTCCCCATATTAAAGCTATAACACCTCTTTTGGTTTGCTCTAGTTCACCACCGTTTTGCACCCAGGAGTCAGTGTCCCTTGGGGGGACATTGAGGGTTGTGCACCATTGTCAAAAACTAGGGCAAAATACAAACCTCCGGCAGACTGACTTACTGAAGGATTTCCCATCCGTTTATAGACCAGGTCTTGTGCTTTGTGCTAGAAGCTTTTTAATTACAAATGAACCAAAGGGGCTAAGTTGTATGTGAATTTGCTGACACAACAAGCAAGAGACATACAGTATATCTTTTTATACTATATTAGTGAAAGCACTGTATGCCTGTCTGGATGTCCTGTGTCCTGTGTCCCTAGGGGAAATCTCATTGGTCCCTTGGCCCGCCCGCCCCCGCACACCTCTCATTGGCCTGAGGCGGAGTGACGGGCCAAAGGGACACAAACACACACACACACACACACACTCTGTTGCTTGGCCTCACTCTCCCCCGTCGACCGCAGCTCACCTTCCCCCCTCTCCCCCCCTCCCTCTCCCTTCTCCCCCCTCTCCCCCCTTCTCCCCCTCTCCCGGTGCCCCTCACTCTCTCCCCCACCTCCCCCAAACCCGCACGCTCCGCAACATCCCCAGCCGGACTATCACGTGCGCTCACGGACGAGGGGAAGCGCGGGCCGGCCTCCTGCACTCCCCCGGCCTCCTGCACTCCCCCGGCCTCCTGCACGCACTATCACGTGCGCTCCCGGATGGAGGGGAAGCGCGGCCCGGCCCTCCTGCACTCCCCCGGCCTCCTGCACTCCCCCATCCTCCTGCACTCATCCGGCCCTCCTGCACTCCCCCGGCCTCCTGCACTCCCCCGGCCTCCTGCACTCCCCCACCTCCTGCACTCCCCCGGCCTCCTGCACACACTATCCTGTGCACTCCTGGACGGAGGGGAAGCGCGGGCCGGGCCTCCTGCACTCCCCCGGCCTCCTGCACACCCCCGGCCTCCTGCACTCCCCCACCTCCTGCACTCCCCCGGCCTCCTGCACGCACTATCCTGTGCACTCCCGGACAGAGGGGAAGCGCGGGCCGGGCCTCCTGCACTCCCCCGGCCTCCTGCACTCCCCGGCCTCCTGCACGCACTATCACGTGAGCTCCCGGACGGAGGGGAAGCGCGGGCCGGGCCTCCTGCACTCACCCTCACGTGGCGCGGGTCTCCTGCCCCAGCCTGCCACTCTTGCCCCCCCGCCAGCTTCCGAACCCACCTCCTGCCCCAGCCTGATGCCACGGGGATATCTGTGCCAGGAGGGGAACCGTCTGCCGCCAGGAAACACCACCCGGTCAAGGTAAGTCACCCACCGTCTCCCACCCACGCACTGTCACCCAGTTACCCACCGTCTCCCACCCACCCACTGTCACCCAGTCAAAGTCACCCACCCAGTCACCCACACACCCACCCAGTCACTCACTCACCCACTTTCACTCACTCACCCACTTTCCCCCAGTCACCCACTTTCCCCCAGTCACCCACTTTCACTCAGTCACCCACTTTCACCCAGTCACCCACCCACTCACTCACCCACTCACTCACCCACCCACTCACCCACCCACTCAGTCACCCACCCACCCACCGACCCAAAGTCACCCACCCACCCATCGACCCAAAGTCACCCACCCACCCAGCGACCCAAAGTCACCCACCCACCCAGCGACCCAAAGTCAAACCGACCCAAAGTCACCCACCCACTCAGTCACCGACCCACCCACCCACCCACTCAGTCACCGACCCACCCACCCACTCCGTCACCCATCCACCCACACACTCAGTCAACTGAGTCACCCACCTAGCTGTCAAGGGGGGGGAAGCCCAACCCTGTCGCCCGCCCCCCCAAAATTACATCCCGGGCAACGCCGGGCATATCAGCTAGTAGTAATATGTGACTAGTTTTTTTTCTGCCTGTAGGAGTTCAGACTGACAGGATGTATCTACAAAGCAGCGCAAACCTCTCCAATTGCTACACTCACAATAAGGACGGGATGTCCAGTTTCCCTACAACCAGAATAAACATGAAAAACAAATTAATGAGAAAATATGGGAGTGGGGCTAGAACGTTTGTACGTGACCTACGTGACCTATCAAAGTCTCAATGTAACATTTAAAGAGGCAATGCAAGCAGCACTTAAAAGAATAAATGACCTCAACTGATGATCAATTCGTTCTCCCGTGACCGATCAGCAAAGATTCTGCTTCCCAGGGTTCACTAAATGGCCGCCTTTCAGTTTCAATCACTCCTTCAGTCAGTGTAACTCCGTAGCTACAATGTACTCTTATATTACTAAGGTAACATTAACTATTGTTACAGCTTGCAGCTCAAACTGCTGGGAATGTTGGTACAAACAGGAATGTGTTACAAAGATCTTGCACTGGTAGGGAGGTGGGCTAAAGCCTGCTATAGAAATCAAAAGGATAATCAGTATAGTAGAACTCATTGAGAATTTATTTATTTATAAAATATTTTACCAGGAAGTAATACATTGAGAGTTACCTCTCGTTTGGCATTAATAGTTGAATAATAATTTAAAAAAATGCAGTAAGTATTATCTAATTCTACAGAACTGATTTATTAAACACACACATGTAGGATATTGCATGGATTGCACCTTTAACAGGAGGGCTTGAGACACTTTCTTCTATTTATTTAACAACATCTCTCTCCGCATCAGGGTATGAGGGGGGTGGAGGGGGGTGGAGGAGGAGGAGGGGGGTGGAGGAGGGGGGGATCTGTATTGTATTAGATGCTATTCCAGAGCTGAAGTGAAAACAATACCATGTTACCAGCAGGGAAAGAGTAAAGCTTGAGAAACAGGTATTATTAGAAGTCAGTGCCAGTGCTTCTCAGCAAGCGCTGTGCCAGGAAAACGCCCATTTAGTTGCCAGTTCAGTCTGGACTGGATTATCCCAACCTCTGCCAGCTTAGTCCAATTCAGGAGGAGACAACAACAGGAATGTGTTGTAACCGCAAACACCCTTCCTCAAAACTAGATTACTTCAGCGATCTCCTCTCCCCCTGTACTCCTCCCCACCCTCCCTTCCCAATCTCTCTTCTCGGGGCTGGAATGTTTTTCCTTCTCTCCTACACTTTTTCACACAGCACAATCTCTGACATCCCGACCCGCCCCAGGTTACAAGGGAAGGAGTCAGTAGCTCCTGGTTTAACTTTCTTTATAAGTGTAATTAACGCTTTAACAATTGGATCCGCTGCCGCTCTCTCTGGTGCATGGAGGGAAACAGTGGGCAAGGAGTAAACCTCCACAATTCATTTCACCAAAAAAAATGTAAAAGATTTACGGCTCTCCCCTGTTGTGCTCACAATCACAATAATATGGATATGTAATTAAACAGACACACGTGAGAGCCTAAAAACAAAGAAAAATCGTATACTGGCCCTTTAGAACTGCAGCTCAACCTTTAAAAGATCCTTCCTTGATTTCCACAAACACAGATTTCTTATCAAGATGGTGAGCGCATAGAAGAAAAAAAGATAAAATAGATACTTCATATATATGGTCCACTAGATGGAACAAGCATAGCACAGGGAATGGATAATGGATAATACAAAAAAATGGCACAGCCAATTCTTACTCACATGGGCAAGTGTGAGCTAATCTTGTCAAGGTATCTTTTGGATGAGAATCCACTTCAAGGGATAATGCCCGAACCTGATGTGGAAATTCCTGGTGTAAGCAGTTCACTCCCTCCGATGTGCTCCAGATAGGGGCGAAATCACTCAGTGAATAAAAGACAATTTATTAGAACACAAGGTAAGTTTGCAAAACTTACATGCACAATACAGCACTTCCGGCATCCGACTCCGTCGGTATAGCTCATGCCAGAACTCCCTTGCTGCCGCGTCCGGTCTCAGGGGCAGCAAATGAGTTCTTCCTCAGGAGGTACGGTGGCCTTCAGTGGTCACAAACAGAACACAATGCCGACACAGGACTACGCGTTTCGCGAGTATCTCTCGCTTCGTTAGGTCCGAAGGATTGGAGGATATAATATTAATCTCCACGGGCCGGATATAATATTAATCTCCAGGGGCCGGATATAATATTAATCTCCAGAGGTCGGATATAATATTAATCTCCAGAGGCCGGATATAATATTAATCTCCAGGGGCCGGATATAATATTAATCTCCAGGGGCCGGATATAATATTAATCTCCAGGGGCCGGATATAATATTAATCTCCAGGGGCCGGATATAATATTAATCTCCAGGGGCCGGATATAATATTAATCTCCAGGGACCGGATATAATATTAATCTCCAGGGGCCGGATATAATATTAATCTCCAGGGGCCGGATATAATATTAATCTCCAGGGACCGGATATAATATTAATCTCCAGGGGCCGGATATAATATTAATCTCCATGGGCCGGATATAATATTAATCTCCAGGGACCGGATATAATATTAATCTCCAGGGGCCGGATATAATATTAATCTCCATGGGCCGGATATAATATTAATCTCCAGGGGCCGGATATAATATTAACCTCCATGGGCCGGATATAATATTAATCTCCATGGGCCGGATATAATATTAATCTCCATGGGCCGGATATAATATTAATCTCCATGGGCCGGATATAATATTAATCTCCATGGGCCGGATATAATATTAAACTCCAGGGGGCCGGATATAATATTAATCTCCAGAGGTCGGATATAATATTAATCTCCAGGGGCCGGATATAATATTAATCTGCAGGGGCCGGATATAATATTAATCTCCATGGGTCGGATATAATATTAATCTCCAGAGGTTGGATATAATATTATTCTCCACAGGCCGGATATAATATTAATCTCCAGGGGCCGGATATAATATTAATCTCCATGGGCTGGATATAATATTAATCTCCATGGGCTGGATATAATATTAATCTCCAGAGGTCGGATATAATATTAATCTCCAGAGGTCGGATATAATATTAATCTCAAGGGGCCGGATATAATATTAATCTCCAGCGGCCGGATATAATATTAATCTCCAGGGGCCGGATATAATATTAATCTCCAGGGGCCGGATATAATATTAATCTCCAGGGGCCGGATATAATATTATTCTCCACGGGCCTGATATAATATTAATTTCCAGGGGCCGGATATAATATTAATCTCCAGGGGCCGGATATAATATTAATCTCCATGGGCCGGATATAATATTAATCTCCAGGGGCCGGATATAATATTAATCTCCACGGGCCGGATATAATATTAATCTCCAGGGGCCGGATATAATATTAATCTCCAGGGGCCAGATATAATATTAATCTCCACGGGCCGGATATAATATTAATCTTCAGGGGCCGGATATAATATTAATCTCCACGGTCGGATATAATATTAATCTCCAGGGGCCGGATATAATATTAATCTCCAGAGGTCGGATATAATATAAATCTCCAGGGGCCGGATATAATATTAATCTCCAGGGGCCGGATATATTATTAATCTCCAGGGGCCGGATATATTATTAATCTCCAGAGGTCGGATATAATATTAATCTCCAGAGGTCGGATATAATATTAATCTCCAGGGGCCGGATATAATATTAATCTCCAGCGGCCGGATATAATATTAATCTCCAGAGGTCGGATATAATATAAATCTCCAGGGGCCGGATATAATATTAATCTCCAGGGGCCGGATATATTATTAATCTCCAGGGGCCGGATATATTATTAATCTCCAGAGGTCGGATATAATATTAATCTCCAGAGGTCGGATATAATATTAATCTCCAGGGGCCGGATATAATATTAATCTCCAGGGGCCGGATATAATATTAATCTCCACGGGCCGGATATAATATTAATCTCCAGGGGCCGGATATAATATTAATCTCCACGGGCTGGATATAATATTAATCTCCAGGGGGCGGATATAATATTAATCTCCACGGGCCGGATATAATATTAATCTCCAGAGGTCGGATATAATATTATTCTCCAGGGGCCGGATATAATATTAATCTCCAGGGGCCGGATATAATATTATTCTCCACGGGCCGGATATATTATATTAATCTCCAGGGGCCAGATATAATATTAATCTCAAGGGGTCGGATATAATATTAATCTCCAGGGGCCGGATATAATATTATTCTCCAGGGGCCGGATATAATATTAATCTCCAGGGGCCGGATATAATATTATTCTCCAGGGGCCGGATATAATATTATTCTCCAGGGGCCGGATATAATATTAATCTCCACGGGCCGGATATAATATTAATCTTCAGGGGCCGGATATAATATTAATCTCCACGGTCGGATATAATATAAATCTCCAGGGGCCGGATATAATATTAATCTCCAGGGGCCGGATATAATATTAATCTCCAGGGGCCGGATATATTATTAATCTCCAGGGGCCAGATATATTATTAATCTCCAGAGGTCGGATATAATATTAATCTCCAGAGGTCGGATATAATATTAATCTCCAGCGGCCGGATATAATATTATTCTCCAGGGGCCGGATATAATATTATTCTCCAGGGGCCGGATATAATATTATTCTCCAGGGGTCGGATATAATATTAGTCTCCAGGGGCCGGATATAATATTAATCTCCAGGGGCCGGATATAATATTAATCTCCACGGGCTGGATATAATATTAATCTCCAGGGGGCGGATATAATATTAATCTCCACGGGCCGGATATAATATTAATCTCCAGGGGGCCGGATATAATATTAATCTCCAGAGGTCGGATATAATATTATTCTCCAGGGGCCGGATATAATATTATTCTCCACGGGCCAGATATAATATTAATCTCCAGGGGCCAGATATAATATTAATCTCAAGGGGTCGGTTATAATATTAATCTCCAGGGGCCGGATATAATATTAATTTCCATGGGCCGGATATAATATTAATCTCCAGGGGCTGGATTTAATATTAATCTCCACGGGCCGGATATAATATTAATCTCCAGCGGCCGGATATATTATTAATCTCCACGGGCCGGATAAAATATTAATCTCCATGGGCAGGATATAATATTAATCTCCATGGGCCGGATAAAATATTAATCTCCAGGGGCCGGATATAATATTAATCTCCATGGGCCGGATATAATATTAATCTCCATGGGCCGGATATAATATTAATCTCCATGGGCCGGATATAATATTAATCTCCAGCGGCCGGATATAATATTATTCTCCACGGGTCGGATATAATATTAATCTCCAGGGGCCGGATATAATATTAATCTCCTAGGGTCGGATATAATATTAATCTCCAGGGGCCGGATATAATATTAATCTCCACGGGTCGGATATCATATTAATCTCCAGCGGCCAGATATAATATTAATCTCCAGAGGTCAGATATAATATTAATCTAAAGGGGCCGGATAAAATATTAATCTCCAGCGGCCGGATATAATATTAATCTCCAGGGGCCAGATATATTACTAATCTCCAGAGGTCGGATATAATATTAATCTCCACGGGCCGGATATAATATTAATCTCCAGAGGTCGGATATAATATTAATCTCCAGGGGCCGGATATAATATTAATCTCCAGAGGTCGGATATAATATTAATCTCCAGGGGCCAGATATAATATTAATCTCCAGAGGTTGGATATAATATTAATCTCCACGGGCCGGATATAATATTATTCTCCAGGGGCCGGATATAATATTAATCTCCAGCGGCCAGATATAATATTATTCTCCAGGGGCCGGATATAATATTAATCTCCAGCGGCCAGATATAATATTATTCTCCAGGGGCCGGATATAATATTAATCTCCAGCGGCCAGATATAATATTATTCTCCAGGGGCCGGATATAATATTAATCTCCACGGGGCTGATATAATATTAGTCTCCAGGGGGTGGATATAATATTAATCTCCACGGGTCGGATATAATATTAATCTCCAGCGGCCGGATATAATATTAATCTCCAGAGGTCGGATATAATATTAATCTCCATGGGCCGGATATAATATTAATCTCCACGGGGCGGATATAATATTAGACTCCAGGGGGTGGATATAATATTAATCTCCACGGGTCGGATATAATATTAATCTCCCCTGCGGCCGGATATAATATTAATCTCCAGAGGTCGGATATAATATTAATCTCCAGGGGCCGGATATAATATTAATCTCCAGGGGCCGGATATAATATTAATCTCCAGGGGCCAGATATTATATCCGACCTCTGTAGATTAATAATATATCTGGCCCCTGGAGATTAATATTATATCCGACCTCTGTAGATTAATAATATATTAATCTCCAGAGGTCGGATATAATATTAATCTCCAGGGGCCGGATATAATATTAATCTCCAGGGGCCGGATATAATATTAATCTCCACGGGCTGGATATAATATTAATCTCCAGGGGGCGGATATAATATTATTCTCCACTGGCCGGATATAATATTATTCTCCACGGGCCGGATATAATATTAATTTCCAGGGGCCGGATATAATATTAATCTCCAGGGGCCGGATATAATATTAATCTCCATGGGCCGGATATAATATTAATCTCCAGAGGTCGGATATAATATTAATCTCCAGAGGTCGAATATAATATTAATCTCCAGGGGCCGGATATAATATTAATCTTCAGCGGCCGGATATAATATTAATCTCCATGGGCCGGATATGATATTAATCTCCATGGGCCGGATATAATATTAATCTCCAGGGGCCGGATATAATATTATTCTCCACGGGCCGCATATAATATTAATCTCCAGCGGCCGGATATAATTTTAATTTCCAGCGGCCAGATATAATATTAATCTCCATGGGCCGGATATAATATTAATCTCCAGCGGCCGGATATAATATTATTCTCCACGGGCCGGATATAATATTAATCTCCAAGGGTCGGATATAATATTAGTCTCCAGGGGCCGGATATAATATTAATCTCCACGGGTCGGATATAATATTAATCTCCAGCAGCCGGATATAATATTAATCTCCATAGGCCTGATATAATATTATTCTCCAGGGGCGGATATAATATTAGTCTCCAGGGGGTGGATATAATATTAATCTCCACGGGTCGGATATAATATTAGTCTCCAGGGGCCAGATATAATATTAATCTCCAGGGGCCGGATATAATATTAATCTCCAGGGGCCGGATATAATATTAATCTCCAGGGGCCAGATATAATATTAATCTCCAGGGGCCGGATATAATATTAATCTCCAGGGGCCAGATATAATATTAATCTCCAGGGGCCGGATATAATATTAATCTCCAGGGGCCGGATATAATATTAATCTCCAGGGGCCGGATATAATATTAATCTCCAGGGGCCGGATATGATATTAATCTCCAGGGGCCGGATATAATATTAATCTCCATGGGCTGGATATAATATTAATCTCCAGAGGTCGGATATAATATTAATCTCCAGCGGACGGATATATAATATTAATCTCCACGGGCCGGATATAATATTAATCTCCAGAGGCCGTATATAATATTAATCTGCAGGAGCCGGATATAATATTAATTTGCAGGAGCTGGATATTATATTAATTTGCACAGGCCGGATTTATCCATCAGAATGCTTCAAAATTTAAGACATTTTAACAGCACCTCCACTTGGCGCTTCTGATGAAGGGCCTGTTTCCTTTAAAAGTTATCTTATTTCCCCTTTTTGCCTTTTAAACAGCATTTGCGCATGTTCGATTTGTGTTTATTTTGTGTTTTTTTTATTTTGTTATATAATCGGAGGCAGGGGGTATTTGTACAGTAGGAGCAGTCTACTCGATCAGCCCAGGGAAACAAGCATTTCCCAATGATGTATCTGCTACGTGAATAGGGCCTCGGTTGTGCCCTGACCAGGTACGTCATAAGCCCACTGTGACGGGAGCTTTGTGACAGGCTAGAAATAATACACCACCAAGAATATAACTGGGTTGAACTGAACGAGACTTAGATATGATAAAATGTAATTTATTCCTTGAAAAAGGTGAACACACGAGATTATAAAAATAACAGACAAAATATGGACACTCACTTAAGATGGAAATGATGAAATAGTCAGAAATCGTGACTAGCAGTTCATGCAGCAATCTTGAAAATCACCAAGACACGAAAGACAATAGCCATAGGCTGAGCCTGGTTCTTATACAATTATTTCCCATTGAACACAACCTAAACCCAGCCCCTCTCATAAATCAGTGGTGAGGTTGACAGTTTTCCTCAGAGTAAAACTCCTCCCACCCAAGGACGTTTAAAAACTGCTTTTCCTATCTAAATAACTTCACAACCTCAGTTCAGTAATACTTACTGGCACGCGAGACATATTAATACATTCCGTCACGCATGACGCTCCCAATGAGACTAAATATTACTGTGTAATACTAAAATTAAGAGAGATATTAATATCTGTCTCTTAGGACCGGCTAGACATCAGGTGTCTCTAATCGTTATTTGCTGCTCGGTCCCCCGGTTACACATATGTAACTCTTAGCATGTTCAGCCGAGGACATCTCATAATATTCTTATATTTAATAAGGTCACTCATTCTGAGATCTCCTTGCATAACCGCACCCCTGGCCCCCATCAAGAAATCCTTTGAAGCTGGGCTGTGTGTAGTGAACATTTGTCACTGGTGCTATATTTCATACCCAATGCCCCAGTCTGGGTCCTAGCTGTCTCTACCAGCAATATGTGTTAACATACACCAAACCCCCTCTGTACTTTTCACACCCAACTTCAATCAAGCCTGTTGAAGCCCAGATATTTCTGAAAAGACCCCACACAATTGTATTTTCCTAAACTGTAGCTCATTAACCCCTTAAGGCTTCCGCATCAATCCCAGTGTATGTGTTGGTGCAACACTGGAACAGAAACAATACATTTTTACAGGGGAATATACATTAGGATGCTGAAGCAAGGTAAAAACAAATTACTGGACCCCAGTCCAGTTAACCCCTTGCTTCCCAGGTGAGAGTAGAGGGTGGCCAAATGGGGTGTAACCCCTTTAATCCTGGGCCAAATCCCCTCTCTCTTGACACCCACTAAAAGGGTTAAGCCGCTACAATACATTAGTTGACATCTATCTGTGTGCTGTTTAATTGCACTGTTTCGCAACCCTCTCCTTGGGACACCCAAGTCAGGTTGGGTTTTAGTAATAATCAGTGGATTACCAAGCACACGTTTACACTTGTTTTATACAGTATGTGAATGTGTGATTAGCCAGGTATCCTTGAAACATGTCCTGGCTTGGGTGTCCAGAGGAGAGGTTTGGGAGACACTGCTCTGCAATATAGAGGTCCAAGCACAATACTCAAGGATCAGCAGCAAGCCACCAGGTTTTCACAACAAAACACAGCTAGGCAAATGGCCTTAGTGATAATTGGTTAATGACGTATTAATTAGAGAAATCTTGAAAACCTGGCCTGTCGGGTAGACCTTGAGGACTGAGCTTGGAATACCCTGCTCTGTAGCACCAACGGAGCAAAAAGCACCGAAGAAGACTACCGGAAATCTATGTATCAACACAAAGAAAAATGTGTTTTGACAAACTGCTCCGTTTTTTTTTTTTCCACGGTTGTGTAAAATGTAAGAATCGTCTTCTATTTGGCGCAGAATGTTAGACTTATGCAACTTCAGATCTAGTTGATTTTTGGGGCAAATGAAATGGGTAAAGAATGATGCACAGAGGTGCAGAATGTTACACAACTCATCACAATATGTGCAGTTTGTCATTCCTCTCTGGTTCAACCTATTGACAATCCCCAAGTCGCAAGCTGGTGCAGACGAGGTAAAGAACTTGCATACATTGATGCAGGATTTAACTGCGTCACGTTGATACATAGACCAGAAAGTAGCCCTGAGCGTTATATAAAAGGAAGGGATGACCGCAAGGGCTAGGCTCACCCCTGAGGCTTGCAGAGGGTAGTTATGTGTCTCTGGGGGATTGGCCTGTGGGGAGGGAGGTTATACAGTCTGTGGGCAGTGGCGGGAGCGGGCATTACACACATCCCCAAGAAGATTTTCCTGCCCAGCCTTCCCCTTTTGTTTGTTTTTGTACTTGCTATAAAGAACAAAGGTAAAAATGAAAGTGATATATACATTTTTGGCTCTGTGAGTTAAGGTAGTTTGTTACCTCTGCTATAGCGGTTGGTTGGGGCGGGGTAAGTGTGGGATAACCTTGCCAGATGGGGCTCAGGGTTATAGTAATGCCTAGTGGTGGTATTTTATTGGCGAGTGGACAGGGCACGTTCTGCAGTGGGTAGCCGGGTCCGGATTATGGATTCCGTCGTCATGGGTAACCGGGTCGGGGTTGGAGATAGCAGGGTAAAAGGTATCCAGGCTGGGGTCAAGACAGGCCGCACAGGAGTGATGATCGAGGTCACGGGCTGGGGTCGTACCAGGAAAGGCTTCAGAGTAGGAGCTTCAGCACAGTGGAGAAGACTTCAGGAAACAGAGAAGCTTCAGCACGGGCTTCAGCACAGGAACGGCCTTTGGATGGAGGAGGCTTCAGGAAACTGGAAGCTTCAGCACAGGGGCTTCAGCACACGAAGGCCAAGCAGAGGTCCGTGTGACAAGCACACAAAACAAGAAAGAAAGTGTTATGCTCAGTCCTTTTCTGGTGGGAGGGCTGACCCTAAATAGCATGGACAGACAATAGGGGTAGAGCTGCACAGAAAGCAGCATCAAGATAAACAGGAGTCTGAGTTCAGAAACAGCTGATTCCAATTGCTGTTCAGGGAGAGATTTGCCTGGAACCTCTAGAGCCATGTAAGGGTGAGTTCCAGCCAAACCCAGGACAGGAACCCGTACACACTTTTTGTCAGTAGGGGGAGTTACATGATGTATATACTATAATGGGATGTATCACATTCAGCATCATTTTTTTAAACATTTTACTTCCATCAAAAATGTCTGCCAGCTCCGAGGTGGCAAGAACTGCCTTGTTTAACAATCCCTGTCAAACGTACAAGACTGTTTTGCATCTGATGTAGACACAAGGAGAAAAGTGAGCAGTACATCAAACCATTTGCATAATAATATATAAATATATTTATTTTCTGGGGCCACCAACAGAAATCTTTTGGGCCCAGGCAAATGTAAGGAGCAGGGCTCCCTCTGCCCCCCACACCTTATGACACACGGGGGACCTGGGGAGAGGGGGAGAAGGTATAGTCCTGGGGCGGAGAAGGTATGGGCTTGGGTGGGGGAGAAGGTTTGAGCCTATGAGAGGAGGGGGAAATGTATTGGCCTGCGGAGTGGGGGGATAAGGTAGGGACCTGGGGGGGGGAGGGGGAGGGCTTAGAGAGGGGGGAGGAGAAGGTATGGGCCTGGGGAGGGAGGAGAAGGTATGGGCCTGGGGAGTGGGGAGGAGAAGGTATCAGCCTTGGGGAGGGAAGGTATGAGTCTGGGTTGGGGAAGAGGGGAAAGGAAGTATGGGTATGGGGGGGGGATTAGAAAGTATGTGTCTGGGGGGGAAGGAGGTTTGGGCCATAAAGGGACTGCGTCTGGCAGATTGGAGTGCCTGATGTGTTAGGGTCACGTCCAGGACTCACCAGGCCTGGGACAGCAGTCTCGGCTGTCCCACTATGTCGGAGGTCCTGTTGCCCTCAGTTGTGCTCCACTGATCCATCCTGTGCACATCTCACCCAATTCATTGAAAGTATCTTGAATGCTAATTTACTATAATGAACGGTCACTGTTGCTTGGTATATGGAGCTTGTGCTTTCTGATCTGGAATGTAATTTGAGTTGGCCTCATCCACCCAGCATACAGTATTTGAAGGGCATTCAGAAGATGCGTTATAAGATTGTGCACACTGTTATTTGTCTGATAGTTATTTTCTAGTTAGCATATTTTTAAAAGAGACTCACAGATACTCAGTATAGGAGTATATGCATAGAAGTACTGTACATTGTTGGGCTGTGTCCCGATAAATAAATGATATGTCTCTGCTGTAGTTGTTCTTTTACATTTGCTGGCATGGGCAAAATGTACTTTGTGGTGGTAAATGGAAAGAGAAAAGATGACAGATGCAAGCGTCTAACACAGGGGTCCTCAACCTTTTTTTGAGCAGGGGCACCCCTGAAGGATTTTTAAAATCTCGGGGCACTCCTATTCAGAGCTCTCATGCCCACCTCAATTACACATATACACATTCACCCTCTGTCACGTATGGCACACCTGTGAGCACGTCACCTGCGTATGGGACAAGGGTTAATACACAGCTCGTAAGCTGGTCCACTTTTCACCTTCGCAAAGGTCTCTCAAAGGAACAATATCTCTCCATAGTCCGTCCCTATATACCATCTGTCACGATCGGCACTTAAGTGAGCATGTGACTTAGATATACAACCAGGGTTGAAGCAGCAGTCCAAGCTGTGTATTTTCCCCCCCTTTAATATGCGCATCAATACAATCCACACAATGATACGTAATTAGTTAAGTTGTGGATTGATCCATTCTCCTGTGATCGATCGGCGAAGATTCGGCTCGGGGGTTCACTAAATGGCTGTCAGTGCAGCAGAAGAGCAAAGATGCAAAGTTCAGTGGGGAAGATCATGTGACCAGGCAGCCACTAGATACAATTGGTCCACTGCTAGAGGGCAGGGCTAAAAAAGGGGTGTGCCAGAGTCTGTTAGAGACAAAACATTCTTGTTATATTATAATACATTAAAAATGTCATTCAGAGTTGTTGTTTTTTAAATGCTACAATTATTTTCTCATAGTACAGAACTCATGTATTTAAAAAAAAAACATGTAGGATATTGCTTGGTCTGAAACTTTAATACACACGGCTACTCTAGCCAACTCACCTTTCTCCAGTGCAAGGTATGTTCAATGAGTTAATACTAACCCCTTACTCAAATGCAATCATATCTATATGCGTAAGTGGAAAGAAGGATTCCAGCGGTCACTGCTAGCATTTTTTTTTTTATATCTATACGCGGCTGCCACCACACAAGAATAATGCACATAAAAATATGTAAAATTAATATATCTGCCAAGGTCTCAGGCTCCTGTTTATAATAGAAAAAACTAGGCATTTAACACACAAAAATTTGTTGTAGCAAAATGTGTCAGAGAATGTAAATAATCTTGCCAGTGGGAGGAGCGGCTCAGTGAGTAAAGACACTGACTAGCACTGAGTTTGAAGCTAGGGTAACCTGGTTCAATTCCTGGTGTCGGCTCCTTGTCACCTTGGGCACCTTTGCTTTATCTCCCTGTTCCTCAGGCACCAAATAAAATAGATTGCAAGCTCAATGGGGCAGGGACCTGTGCCTGCAAAATGTCTCTGTAAAGTGCTACGTGAAACTAGCAGCGCTATACAAGAACATGCTATTATTATTATTATAAAAATACAATGCTTATATTACAGAAAAAGGATGACAAGAACGTACAGTAAATGCAGGACAGTTTCTAAAAATAACAGGATACAACAGAAATCCCTATACAGGCAGTCCTCGGTTATCCAACACAATGCGTTACTCAAAATGGCGTTGGATAGCGAAACGTTGTAAAGCGAAACACATTTTCCCATAGGAACACTGTTTAAATGAAAGGTTCCGTTCCTGAAGGCATTTTTAACACTAAAATACACCAAATATTTTATGTAGGCAATAAGATATGCAGCACACTGTACACATACTGTATTATATATATAATATAACATAATAAATAATATATTATATTATATATATTATATATATATATATTATATATATATTATATAGTATGATATAATATTATATAGTATAATATTATATATATACACTCTTACGACGCTTTGCAACGTTGTTTATGTGTATGTGTATATATATACACATACACAACGTTGCAATGCGTCGTAAGAACATTGGATAAGCCGTTTTGGCGTTGTAAAAATTAACATAGGTATGCATTGCATAGCGTTGGATAAGCCATTCGTTGTAAAGCGAAGCGTTGTAAAACGAGGGCTGCCTGTACATTACTTTACCATATGTCAGGATTTTCTCCCAGCGAGGTCACTGGTGCAGGAAGATGAGATATCATGTGTTTGGTCCAAAACACACCTCTGTTGAATTCTGATTTTCATAATACCTAGTCTTATATACTATTATATACTATTTTCACATTGAAACAACATAAACCCACCCCTGGCGTAAGTCAGCTGCCAGATTGACGATTTTCCGACAGAGAAAAATAACTTCTACGAAATTACGCTTACGTTTTGCCTCAGTATATAAACGCACTCATAACTTCCCTTCTCTAATATCTAGACACACGTGAGTTTTATCAATAGATTTGGGCAGTCATGATGGCTGTAACAAGACTAAGTATGACCATGTCCCAAATTTGAGCGACAAATGGAAATCTGTCCCCTCATTGCATTCGTCTCCTTGTCACGATCGCAGCTATCGACATTTTATACTTCAGCATCGCTGTCAAGTCCATGATTCCATATTTCATATCTTGTGAATAGTATGGAATAGTCATGCCCCCTGGCACTCCGGAAAACCCTTCTAGGAATGCTTTGAAATACCTCTGATTAACGTGTATGGCCTTCTAAACAACACATGTGTCACTTTAGGTATACTATCCATGATTGGCCCCCCCAATTAAGTTCTCTTAGAAGACCAGCACAGACCCAGGAAAAGTATTGACATATCATAAACCCAATATATTGTATTTTTTAACCCAAACTGCTGCCATATTAACCCCTGAATCACCAAATTGATTAAAATACATATCGCATCATTATAACAAGATACATAATTACAAGAGCACACCCAGCACAATCCCCCACCCTCTTCTTACACACTCCACATTCACCCACACATCATAAGGTGTGAGTACACCCTTTTACTCAACACACTCCACATGTTTCCCCTATTCTAACACGGCACACTCACTCTCCCACTCTTTTTTAATCATAAAGACCACATTCACCCCCTACTCTTACTTAGATGACATACAAGGTAGTTCCCTGATGACATTACCAAGTTCCAGCTTCTCTTCTCCACGTCATTGCTCCAACACATTTTCTGATTTCATCCTCCCATTTTACTACTGTATATAGATATTGTATATAATAGGGAAAGGACAGCTGTAAAGGTGCAGCAGGAGGACTGTTCTCCCAGCAGCTGTGATCAATTTGCTTCTGATCACTTGGCCATCGTGTCAAGTTCAGCCAGCTGATCTGTATTTTGAGAGCACAAGACTCGAACGAGAGCTCAGCGGATTCCACATGGTACATACAAATGAACAAGAAAAACAAACAGAGATTTCCTCCAAACAAATTAAAGTGCATGTTGTCTTCGTGAAAACATTTTGAAAGAGCCCCTTGTTCTGTGCATCATTTTACTGCTGAGTCAAAGTTCTTAAACATTTAATGTGATGCGGTTTAAGCATCTTAAAACCACCTGAGGATCAACATGCAGCTCTTTATAACGATGACGACAATAATTATAATACACTTGCCACACTCACAGCTCTTTATAGAAAATACCTGCTTCCTGAGATACGTACCTCCATAGGGGATGCGGAACAACAACATGTCACATATCTATCCAAAGACAAGTCATCACCTCACATGACCTTACCTAGCTATTGCCTACAACCACTGCTTCCCCTCCCCTCCTCACCCCCCCAAGGAGATCCCTTGCTGCCAGGACCATTTTGCATCATATGAAAATATAACAAACATTACATAATAATAAACATAAGACATTTTTAACACCGAAACACATGCTTTTCATTCATTCTCATTTAAATTAAGACCAACCATGCATAGGTGGGCAGGAAGATACAGCCAAAGTAAACTTTTCCCTCCCATGTGTCACACTTTAAGACACTAGCCCACGCACTAGCCCACACACTAGCCACTCCACTTTTCTATACCTGCCAATCAAGCTCCCTCCCAACCAAATTTTAATATGTCTCATGGAAAACAAAAATAGACCTCTGCATATATGTCTTGCATTCTTTCTATGTCAAGGGAGGCCTGCTGCGGGCTCTGAGAGCTAACTTATTTAGAACAAGTTAGCTGTACAAAGATCAGACTAGCTCACGATACATGAAAGATTGTTTACTTAACTGAATTGCTTGAGGAGAGGACATTTGAGCTCCGCAATTTACTCTTCCCGTCTTAAAATGCACGAGGCTTCCTCTTATCACGAAAGACATACAGTCGGCCGCCTTACGGTTGCCACATTTTAGTTTTTATAATCTAGGACGCCGAAATCCAGTATGAAAGTGTGACGTCATAACGATCGATTTGTAAACGCTTCGAGCTGAATGGTATCTCCCACTTGTCCGCTGTATTCTTTGGTTATTCTTTGGTTTTTATCATCTCTGGTATTATGAGATGAGCAGGAAGTGTCGTAACTTTATTATTTTAATAATTTAGTAAGGCGACATCTATCGGAAAAGGAAACTATTACACTCAAGTAGAAATCTATTACGTTTCTATGACCGACTTAATTACAGTCATTTTAAGTTCAGGCATTTCACATCAAGGCGCTAAAATACGGGACAATTAGGTGTCCCGACAGACATTTCCGAGACAACGGGACAAGTCAATGAAATAAGGGACAATCCCGTATATACGGTACGTCTGGCAACCCTAAGTTGCCCCAAGTTCACCAAATGATGGTACAAGTTAAGGGAGTAAGACAATGCCAATGTACTGTATTGCAAGCACATTGTCATGATAATATCATGAGATATTAGGTATTTTGATCAATCTGGTGCTTTGGGGGTTAATATGGGTATAGTTTGATTTAAAAATACAAAGAAATGTTTTATGGCCCGCTTGCCCCTTGGCCAGGCCCGGTTGTAGGACTGTTAAAGAATTTAGAGGTGTAAGTAAATTATGGTTCTCCCAACACTAACGTAAACAGGCCACTGGCTCAAGGTATTTCAAAGCTTAAAGTAATTTGGTAGAAGAGTTTTTTTCCCTCTGTCATAAAACTGTCAATCTCACAGCCGATTTACGACAGGGGCTGGGTTTCTGTTGGGGTAATGGGGAAAATTGTCCTTAAAAGTCTGGGAAAAGATTATGAAAATCAGATTCCAACAGAGGTGTTTGGATTAGACACGTGAAATCTCCTGTTCTTGAATCAGTGGACTCTCTGGGGAAAATCTATGGCATTTGGTAATGTATAGGGGTTTCTGTCTATGTTTGTTCTTTTGATTTTGAGAAACTGTTCTGTATTTTATTGTAATTGTGTGTTTCTTGTAATACTTTTTTTCTGTAATCTAAGCACTGTATTTTTTTATCTATATTAAAACATTTAATAAGTAACGCTTTGGGCTCTGAATGAACTGTTGCACACTCTGGGGAGAGTATCTACAGTTTCGGACACATTTTGTTACAGCTGATTATTGTGTGTTAAAGTGCAGAGTTTTTTGTATAATAAACAGGGACCTGGAGCCCTGGCAAATATTAATTTGACATATCTTAATTGCATAACTACCTTAGGTGGTGGCAGTGGATAGATATGATTTGCAATTGAGTAGGGGATAGCTAAAAACAAGGGAATCAAGACCTATGTAACTTGGGATGCCCCAGATAAATGGGGACAACAAGTAAGGCACAAAGACCAATATGGGTGCTACATGCAAAAAAAAACTACCATGTACAGTATAAAGCATGGAGGGAGCCATGCACATCAAAATGAGATGCAATCAAATGAATGCAAAAAAAGTCATTTTAATGACTGAGCACAGTCATAAAACATCCAATGTTTTACAGTTGAGCAGGGGTTCATATTAACTCAATGGAGGTACATTGCAGAGGAGAAAGGTGAATTGGCTAGAGTAGCCGTGTATTAACCCTGGTTGCATATCTACGCCACATGCTCACTTCTGTGCTGTTCGTGGCTGTGGTATTTTGGAACGGATATATTTTACCAGGAAGAATACGTTGAGAGTTACCTCTCATTTTCAAGTACGTCCTGGGCATAGAGTTAAGACAAGATAATACATTGTTACAAACACAGTTACATAAGTGAACAGGGTATACATTATATACAAGACATTGCATGCACAGTTAGAGATAATATATATAGAAGGAGATATAACTCATTTGAGGGACCTTTGTGAAGATTAAGAGTGGGGCAGCTTGCGGGCTGTGTATTAATCCTTGTCCTGTAGAGCAGATATTGACCATTTGAAGGACCTCTGCGGAGGTGAAAAGTGGGAGCACTTGCGGGCGTGAGTATTAACCCTTTTCCCGTATGCAAGTCGCGTTCACGCAGGGTGCGACACACACATTTTATTGGTGCCCTTACTTTGTTACTGCAGCCAATTACTGATGCCCCACTGCACAAATTCAGTAAAACACATGGATACACACACCATAAACACACATTACCACACTAAGGCTGCGACCCGCTAGCGCTGAGCTCGCTGAGTGCGCGGCGCTTGGCAAGGTGACTTGCATATATATATATATGCAAGTCCCCGCTCACGCGATACGCGCCCGCATATGCGCGGGCACACACGCGATGCGCTTAGGTAAATAAAAATGTTAAACTTTCCCGCTCGCTCAACTATTTGGCAATGCCGCCCCCCCTTCGCCCCCCACAATCGCGAACAGACGCAGGACACCCACCACGCATGCTTTGAGCGCCAGCGCGCTCAGCGCTAGCGTGGACTCAGCCTAATACAACATGCACACAATAGCCACACTGATTCATACACAATGCTTTCACATTAACATTAACACACCATGAACACATTATCATAGATACACCATGCATACACATTGCCACACTGATGTACCAGGCATACATATTACCCCACTGATACACCATGCACACACATTACCACACTGATACACCATGTGTTCACATTACCACACAAATATACCATGCACACACATTAACACACTGATACACACACCGTACACTTATATCAGCATACCGATACATACACCATGCACACATATTCACACACACAAGCACCATGCACACACATTACCACACTGATACACACTATGCATACACATTAACACACTGATACACACACCATGCACATATATCAGCATACCGATACATACACCATGCACACATATTCACACACACAAGTACCATGCAAACATATTACCACACTGATAGACACTATACGCACACACACCATGTACACATATTAACACACTGATGCACCATCCACACACATTACTGCACCACACTGATGCACCATGCACACACATTACTGCACCACACTGATGCACCATGCACATACCATGCACACAGGGATTCCAAAAGGCTGACCCTAGACTCACACCATACACACGCATATAAAAACGTACACACACATGGTGCTACACTCCAGAAACTACAGTCTGTAATTGTTTGTTTATGTGGGTGCATCACCCCTGCAAGTTCACTGTTGGGAAGCACTTGCAACCCCCATAAAATCGCTCCTGACTGAGGACTCTGTCAAATACCATCACTTCTACATTGGCACTACCGCTTTCTTCTCCTTTTGATTAATTTAATAATTATAATAAAAATATGTACCAGACCCTGAGGACTGTTATTACACCAGACCAAACCTAAAGCTCAGATTTAGAGAATCAAAGCATATTGTGCGTCTATAATTATTTCATCTCTTCCACTGTATGAAGCTACTTAGCAATCAGCAAGGGTTTGTCTCCCGGAAAATAGCATGCACAGTAGTTGAGCAAAGCAAATGTATCACTCAGCCTGCAATAACCCATTATCTGTTAGTCACAAGCAAAGGGAGAATATTTGACTGAGGAATTAATTTCTTCCAGATAAACTACTACATTGAGAAAAGTCACCAAGATTCCATGGCATATGAGTACATAATTCACAAAAGAAATAAGATATTCAAACGCAGACTGCGCATCCAGCCAGTAAACATCTTTTTCACCATGAAGTTGATGCCATTTTGACATGTGTCAGTGTCATTGTGCCTAGGTACTTTCTATTGATTCGGGCTGTTGTAACGCCCCTTGTATTATTGTGCTTGTTGGCAATTTCAGGTCTGGTTATAAGAGATTAGAAATAAGTTACCCAATGCACGCACAACACTTTTTTTTGTGTGATTGCGTCTACACAAAATATTACATGAGCTTGGCGCTCCTCACTGAAAGATTATTATGACGAAACAATAGCAAATCCTAATTTGTCAAAGAAAAGTGAAATTGTAATGTTCAACTATTTAATTATTATCACTATTTTCAGAAGTCATATAGCGTTGGATTTCCCCACAGTTTTTATCTAGCATACCTCATTCCTGTAGAGCAGTCATGCTAGAGGAAGGCCTGGGACATAGAGGTGTGAGCAAGGCTGAGCCGTGCTGAGCCGCGCTCACACTCGGCACTGAGCCCCTGCAGCCGCAATGAGAGCGGCTTTAGCAGGGGCTCGCGCACGCGTCCGCACGCTTGGGGAAGCGTGTGTCTCACTAAGGTTTCAAATTTGGCGCTCACCGGAGTGCAGGGCCGGTCACGTGAGCGGTTCGCCCAATGAGGGCGAACCAGCTTCGTGACGTCACTGGCCCGCCCCCAACACGCCCACGGACGGCGCGCTGTGTAAGGCCAGGGAAAGCACCGCTTTCCCTGAGCCTCAGCGCTCCTCCGCACTGATTAAACCACTATGTCCCAGGCCTTAAGCTGAACACAATTGTGTACTGTATATCAAATATTGTATATTGTATTGAGGATTTACAGGGATCCTCCTTGTTACCTGCACCTAGTCAGCATAGAACAGCATATTTTTTAGTCATAGGTGGTGCTGGCTCTCATTCTTTAATTGTACACGTGTACTGTGTATTGTGCCAAGCTGAGGTTACTTCAAATTTGGTGACGAGTAGATTTTATGCAAAGTCTGTACACGGTTTTCTATACAGATGAAGATGGGAATTGGGTTGAAAAGGATTTATTTTCTTGCTTGTATGAACTTTAGTTAAAGCCTGTGAAGTTTTACGCATGCGCGCAGAAAAGTCAGTACAAGTCGGAAATATTGTGGCAATACAGTTAAAGATCCAAGGTTGAGAAAACATGATAGGGACGCATTACAGTTGTGTTACCGAAGCGGGACACCCGGGAGATTAGTTATCTTGAGGCAATTGTGAGAAAGCATAGAAGAGAAAGGGTAGAGACCCACTTCAGCCTCACATGGTTCCCTAGATGCATCCCTCGGGGGGGTTGGTTTGGCACGTACAGTAGCAAGCGGAGAATGAGAGGAGGGGCGAGGTCAGGAAGGGGACTTAAGATGAGATGAACGTGGTGCCTAGAACCCAACAGAGGATTTGAAAATCCCTCATTTATGTTTAGGGGTAGGAGGTCTTTAGGGGCTTAAGATCAACATCCTAAACCTTTATGGAATAAGCTCTTAGGAGTGCTAGTGGAAGCATGACATTTATGACTGTGTGAAACAGGTACATGGGAATTTCAAAGGTTAGAACTGAGATCAATCAGTGTCTACGGAATTACATTATGTAGGGAGAACTGTCAGACTAAATTAGCCAAGTGAGCCTTATTTGCTGTCATACATTTGCAAAAGGCAGCAATGTGTCATTGACCCTTCTGCGTGAAACTGGTTTTGTTGCTGCTGTTCCTAAATGGCTTTAACCCCTCCTTAACCAAAGCATTGGCACAGAGTTAAGTAGGCAGCTTAAAAAGCCCCCCCCCCCCCCAGGAACATTGTTTTTACCTTGCTACCAGGGCCGGTTTTAGAAGTTTGCAGCCCATAGGCCACCACTTACCTTTTTTGCCGCCCTCCTCCTTCTACAGCGTTGTGGCGTAAAATGACGCAGCAACGTCACGTGACGATGCGTTTCCATGACAACGGGATACTATGGGATGTCATGTTGTCATGGCAATGCAACATTACGCCACGTGATGAAATGACGCCGCGACGCTGCAGAAGGAGGACGACAATGCTGCAGGAGCAGGTAAGAGACCTTTAAAGAGGCCCCGTGCTCTCCCCCGGCAATCCCTTTAACTGTTGTGTGGAAGAGAGCGGAGCCTCTGTAACCGCATCAACGGCCGCCCAAAAATTTGCCAAACCCCTGAAATTTGCCGACCTAGGCCCAGGCTATGTGGGCCTATGCCTAAATGTGGGCCTGCTTGCTACTCATCCACAGGGACCACCGGCTAACCAAGAGATTTCATTCCTGGTCAAGAATACTTGTCCTGGAGGACATTATAGCTTCTGGGGTCAGCCATGCTTCAGCAACCAAAGGAAGGCCGCAGTCAGGAGATGTCATACTTTGCTATTGGTAAGGAGGGTGGCCATTTTGGATTTTTTTTCTATATATCATAAGTAATAAAAAGTTAAACAAATCAGGAACTGGAAGATTGTCCGCAGGAGTAAACGTTGAGCGACGTGAATTGCTGCTTTAAAACATCAAACCTAGGGAAATGAGGCTGTCGATACCTGCAGTTTAAGGACTCTAAAATATTTAAAGGTGAATTTCCAATGGAAAAAAATGACAAAAATCGCATTAATTGCCACTTTGGGGATCCCTACTTTCCTCTGTTGGTCATGCTGGTATCTTCTGCATGTTTAAAGGTTTCACGGGGATTGGGCTGCCAGGTAGCTTTTCCAAAAATACTGGACACAATGGTAAAAGGTGCGATGCGCACGAGACACACACACACACACACACTTGAGACACACGCACGCTTGAAGCACGTACACACACACACACCTCCCCTCTCCATGCTGTTTCCTCCTCTCTTTGACCACACCCCCAGACTTCTGACACCTTATCCGGATTGGCTGCTACTGGATAATGCAGCCAATTAGGATGGAGGAAGCTGCCCAGCCCTCTAGCATCCGCCCTGCTCGGGGGAAATCCTGCTTTAAGCCTGTCAAGGCCAGTATGTCCAGAGAGGTAATACCGGGGACACACACGTCCAGTATTACCTCTAATTTTTTACTGGACAGTGTCCAAATATAGGACAGTCCGGTTCAATATTGGACACCTGGCAACCCTATACGCGGACCAATAGGAAGCGGCAATGGATGACAATGCGGTTAAGTATTGGCCCCTGTGACCTTTAAACCGCCATATTGCTAGCCCAGTTGGAGCTGCTACTGGCATGACCTACGTAGGCAAGTATCTCAGGAAGCAGGGGATCCCCGGAGCTTAAAATAACGTGGTTCAGCTCTGGAGACCCCCAGCTTCTCACACAATACAACAAAAACAACCCCTAAGATACTGTAAATAGCTGGGCAAACCTGCGAGAGAAGATTACAAATATTCCATAAAAATGCTTTATATTTTATAGAACATGTGAAAAGATTGGCGAATCTGCCCAAAACCACTTCCCGGATATTCTCCCATTTTCAACCCAAAACCCGTTTCGCCGTGTGAAATACGCAAACGAAATTGGTCAGTTTTTATACGCACGGATTCATCAAAAACCACCATAGAATCCCATCCGCGGTTTCAGCAATACACTGGCGGATTCGTAAGAACACCGGATTCGTAAGAATGCGCCAACGGATTGCTGAATCCGCGGATGGGATTCTACAAATCCACGGAGTGTGTTGGTAATAATAATATAAAAATCCGCAAAAAGCAAATCGCCCTTTTTGAGATAGATCGGCTAAAATACGCAGACCAAAGGAACCGGCCGGTCCGATGCAGATCCAAATTTGCACCCAAAATTCGCCAAGTTCTACTTAGTCTTAGCACACACCAAATATGGGACTAAACCATTCCTTTATTACTGGCCTTTTAATTAGGTCAGTGCTTTTGTGCCTGTGTTTGTGTTAATGCAGTTGTTACCAAATTTGTTGTAAACTGCCAGCCTAAAAGCATGTGTTTTACATTAGGTCCCTCTTCTGTATTCTGCACAGAAAGGAAGATATTAAAAAATGTGGCGGTTGAGCACCTCCCAAAAATTAATTTACAGAGAATAAGTATCCCACATAGTGGAATATTTTGATGGGGTTATTGATGCAGGAACACCCTATGTGTCACTCTTTCTGTCTGTATTTGTCATTCAGTGTCCTCCCTTTTTTGTCCTTTTCTGTACCTCCTCCCGCCTGTGTCCCTCCTGTCACTGTGAGCTCCCCTTGTAAGTGTCCTGCGTGAGGCCAGCAACCCAGGTTGGTGATCACTGCTTTATTGCAACAATTAGCCTAGCAGTGGTGCAGCGAGGTGAAGCACCCTTTTCTTTCCCTTAAATAGTAGACCCTTGTGTGTAAAAAACATTCTAAATTTAACAGGTTCATTTGCACTCATCTTTATTGCAAAATGATAAATTGTGCAGATATTGCACCTATTTCCCAATGTCAATGAATGCAAACATAACATTGTGTATGGTGTGTTTTATGCATCATTGTATTTGTTTCCATAAGATGCCTTTTAGCTGTATATGTCAATGGGGCAAAGCCTTCGAGGACAAAGTGAACTACTGTAACTCATTTTTCTTTCCACAAGTCGGACCTCGAAAAGTATTTTTTTATTTATTTTCTATAAATTATACTAGTGAGGGGTTGATTCCCTCTGGCTCATCCCTTTTGTGTGATCAGCAAGTGCTTGCACAGCCAGAGTCCCCTCTTCAAATTGACTTTATTGACTCTTTCATAAGGACGGGTTGGAATAACGGTAAAGAAAGCACCTGACTGAGACACTTCCCCATTCAGAGGCCCAGAAGAAATTCTCCTGGATGATTAAATGGGATTGCACCTTTAAATGGCTTACTTAAAGCAAAGGGTGCGCAAACCCCTCTCCCGCCCCCGGGGGTCACGAGATTTTCAGAGGGGGGTGGGTCCCCAAAGCATTTAAATAAAATGCCGGGTATCGCGCACAAGGCCTCTGTAAGGTCCATTACCTTGTCTCCAGCGGCTTCTTGCGACGCGTCGCAGTGGCAATGTATGACGTCGTGATAGCATAGAGAGTTTTTTTTATTTTTTATTGTGGGGGGTAGTGTCAAGGTTGGCACATTAATACTCCTCTTGTATACCATACAGGATAAATAATTATTCAATTCCAGTGTATGGGCAGCAATATTGGCTACCGAGTAAGTATGTTAATGTGTTTAATGGTATATAACTGGATATGTTTAAACGTGGTTATTACCTATAGGAAATAGCGTGTAAAGAGGCAAGACAGACAATATTCATGAATTGAAAGCAGATTCTGAAAGACGACAGGGCTGTGTCAAGTAGGGCAAAAGGAATCAGGGAGCAAAATCTCAATCTTGAAACAGGATCAAGGAACAATACTGTAGGTGCAAAGGCCAAAACAGAAGAGAACATAGACAACAAAGAACAAGGACAAAGCAAAATAAAATCAAATAAATCAAAGGAAGAATGATAAAAAATAAAGACGAACATGGAGAATATATAGAGGAAGACAAAGATAAAGCAGACATCCTGAATAGTTTTTTGTTCAGCCTTTGGCACAGAAGGTAAGGTGAGTGACCACAGATATGGAACAAAAATATAAATTGTATGGATGAAGACACCATTCATAGTAGATAAAGACCTAATAGAACTTTCAAAATTGAAAAGTAGGCAAGTCTATGAGGCCAGGTACAGTACTAGGATACATCCAAGGGGGGTTTGTGTTACACCACTAAAAGACATATTTAGTCAGTTGCTAAATAGACACACAAAAACTCCCTAAACAAAACAGGTGTTCGATTTGAAGGGCACCAGGGTTACATATTGATTACTTTTGGGTATGGATTGCAACTCATTTTTGGCCATCCATCCCTCTCTCCTGCCCCTACACCATTGGTCCCTCTCAAAGCAGAGTTCCTTTGACCCCCCTAATATGGCACGAATGCCCCCATTACATTAAGGGACTTTATGTGCCTCCCCTTTACTCTATGAACAGAGGCAGTGGTGAACAATGGTCACTATGGGGTTATTTATCAAAGTCTACAGGCTGCAAAACTGGGGCAAATAGGGGGCAAAAAAAACAGCAAAGAAATGAAAACCCATAGAAAGCAGTTTGATTTTTTTCTCTTTGATAAATCAGTAATTTTTTTGATAAATCAATTGCCCCAGTGTTGGAACCAGGAAACTTAGATAAAAAGCCCCTTATATGGTTCCAATCGTGATTTCTTTGTCCATAACAATATTGGCCAAAGCTTTGGACAGAAAAAGGAAAAGCATATTTATCAAGATATAAAATAGAGGGAAATCATGGTTATTCAGCCAAAACTAAAGTGCCACCGTTTTTTGTTTCCAGTTATTAAATATT
The DNA here is from genome assembly GCF_040206685.1 of Ascaphus truei. NCBI lineage: Eukaryota > Metazoa > Chordata > Amphibia > Anura > Ascaphidae > Ascaphus > Ascaphus truei. The sequence continues at coordinate 33,103,389 of NC_134483.1, forward strand.
GCAGGAAATAAACAAGACGTTGAGGCAATTGTAAGGTGAAAGTGATTTTTTTGGTAACATATGCTCATAAGAGTTAATGTTCCTCTAAAACAGCAAAGCCTGGTAAATTGTCCTCTCAGTACAGCATAGTTGTAACAAACCATGGCTCCATAATTGCACTGCGTCCTGTTTCCCTGATAAATCACACTATTAAACATTTATAGTGCACATCAGTTAAAACTAAAAGCCCTTCTTGAAAGTAATTCAAGTTTTCAAGATAAGATTTATATCAGTATTGGTCTCCCTGGTGTGTTTATTGGTACAAATGTTTTGTGCAGCAGGCTCAGATTAAGGCACACCCGACTTGTTCCTTGGTATTCTGTGCATAGTGTATGAAACTGAGAATGATGTGGATGCAAAACAGTTTAGTGTAGAAGTGGAGAATTCATACAATTGGATTTATGCACTTGGCACCACCACCTCTATTCCGAGACAAACCATTGTCTCTACTTAAAAGTGCAGCTCACGCAAAGCATCATATAGACCAGTTACCAATGTAACACATGACCTTTAAAACATTTTTGAAAGATCTTAAAAGTGAAAAAAAATCCAATATATGAAAATCACTTTTGGTGGCAACTCTAAAATGGTGATTGTCGACAATCTCACGTTTCCTCTGATGTGAGCTGGTTTAGTCCCTCTTCTATATGACATGACGCTGTACAGACCAAAGCTTTTAAGCACCCAAATCAACAAGATTTGAGATTCTGGAACCACAAATGAAATAGTAATGGAAAAGGACTGACTCAATCATTGGCATTGTCCCCTATACAATAAAATGTGACACAGTCTTCCCCGTGCCACTGAACAGTAGACAATATAGAGACCAATGTCATTGAGTTACACTCTACTTACTCAAGAGTATGTTCACTGCTCCCCAGAGGGCGTTGAAGGAGGGCTTCGCCGAAGCCAACGTGTTAGGTACCCTCCCAACCGGGTAACCTATGATTCATTTGGGGCAGCCCACTATGAGGCTCAGCAGTGGTCTCGCAGTAAAATCAAGTCTGTCATTGTAATGTTCACGGAAATGTATAACTTGATGTAGAGTTATCACATGACATAAGTTATAAATATTACAATGCATTTTATTATATAATCATGTGGTTAAGTGTTACGATGTTCCCAAGCGGGGACGTTGTTCTTCTCACCAGGGAGAGAATGTGGCCAGATCTCCCCTCTTGGCATCCCCATGGGTTACCCATGTTCCCCTTTACCTCTGATAGCACTACGAAGGGATGGGGGCGTTCGGCAATTGCCGGTTGGAGTAGGGAGGTTGTGGCAGGCAACCCAGTCGCCAGAGGCTCTCGGCGGCTCCCGTAGCAGGGCGCCACGATGTCAGTTATGCGCATGGTTCGCACATGCACAGAGAACCCTCCTAGCGGCGGCCATTAGAGATACAGGGCTCTGCGGGACTACAAGCCCCACAATGCACAGGGGCAGCTAGTCAGGTGCTGCTATACAGCCAATAGGGCTGGCAGGATTCCCCGCACCAGAGATGGATACATTTCGTGCATTGAGGAGCACGCCAGTCGAAGCTGGGACAGCAGAGGGTAAGGGTGTGTGCAGGGTGTCTGTAGGCCCCTGCACTAGGCCAGAGACCCCCTGTCAGGCCCCACCTAGGCCCCGACTCCCCTAAGCTTGTGGTTGCTGCAGGGACAGGCCCATTAGATAGGGACACTGTCCCTGTAGTGCCAAGTGTGAGGGACACAGCCAGGACGCGGCTGCGAACTGGCAATCCAGTGGTCTGTGACCAGATCACTCCACAGATAAGAGACTCTTTTCATGGTGGGACCCTCCAGCTGGACACCACCCACGTGGAGGCAGAATCATCGCTGACGATGATGGCGTGGAACTGGGCAGCTTCCCCTCATCTTCAGTCGGCGCTACCGGGTGCTGGAGTACCCGGCAGATATCACACCTTCACCTACACGTGCACCAACTTTAACACGGGTTGTTGGCAGTGCTGTTGCACACATTGGGTGGGTTGACTCTTGTGGACACCAGGATGGTTGGGTGCCCAGGGGCACCTCAGTACTTTGGGGAATATCCCATCAGGGTGTGAACACTGCATTGGAGGGAACTGTGGGGTTACGGCCGTGCGTGGCCTATTTGGTGTGGGTGTTGTATTGTTATTCCTTGTTCATATGCATTCAGTTATCTTTATCAGTGTGTGGTTATTATATTGGGTGCTGTAGCGGGGTTATCCAACATAGTTAGGATCCCGCACAGGTGGAAGCGCTGCCACCAGACGGATCAGGTACACCCCAGCCTCCCAGCAGCGGAGGTTCAAGCCTCTTGTGAGCCACAGGTAACACACCACACACACAGTAGCCCCCACAGCTCCCATAGTGTGTGGGGAATGTGCGCTACAATGACAAGTACAAAACCATTGTATCTATTCAATCTCTACAACAATTTCTTTCCTGTATAACCCATTGTTATCTATACTCTTTAAAACGACTTAAAAGCCAACCATAAAACATTTGCTATCATGTAATTAGGGAGGGATATTCTGTTACTTAAATAATGTATTTACTTAATTACATTATTTATTTCATTAATCTAAATATTCTGTTCTGTCTGGCACCAAATTTGAACTTCTCGTATTTTTTTTTTTATTGTTTTAAATTAGCATAACATAATTTATTTTCTATCTGGACAGTAGTAATATAAACCTTCTAGTCATGCCAGCTGCTCTTCTTGAGAAACCATTAATGATGCAACCAAGACCTACAGAAAGTAAATAGAAGACTACCAAGTGAAGACCAAAGGAGATGTATAGTAAAGAATCCAATTAAAATGCTGGGATTTTCTTACACAAACATTTGACCAAATATCAAGTAATGCTCATGAGGATTGCTCGTATGCCCCTTCTCCTTGTGGTTAATCCACCCAATACCCCCCTCCATTTTCACAACTACACACAAAACAATACCCAACTAGCACCCTCTCTATCCACCTTTAAGATCCACCTTAAAACACACCTGTTTATTTGAAGCACGAGTAGCTCCGTGGCTAATACTATACACCTGATACAATGTTTGGCCCCTTGCAGACTCACTTACCAGAATGCCCTCCTACTGTCTCTGTACGTTCTTCCTACCAACCAATTAAGATGGTAAGCTCTTCGGAGCAGGGACTCCTTTTCCTAAATGTTACTTTTATGTCTGAAGCATTTATTCCCATTATGTGTTATTTATATTTTGTGTTATTATATGATTGTCGTGTGTATTAGTGCTGTGAAGCGCTGTGTATATTAATGGCGCTATATAAAGACATACATACAAAACAGCAAGACACATTTGTGGGTAAAAGTGGCCAAAGCCTTTTACTCACAATGCATAAATTGAGAGGACCTTGCCAGCATCATGTATATACACAGTTCCAGATGAACTTGTACACCAGCCATCAGTCGTATCTGCTTGATGGGGCAATCCAAAATTACATCATCAACATTCCATGAGATGACACCACCATGCCCTGCCATTCACCAATGAATATTAGTGCTTCCTCTACTTTAAGGGGAGGACAGCACAAAACTCTGCCACCAACACCACGCCCTCTGCCACAATGAGAGGACACCAGCACACCTTCGGCACTGCAGAGCCTTTATCTCCACTATGAAACCCATACTCAGTGGCGACAGCTTTCATCGAACGTTATCGACACATTTAGCATCTCGTTTGTTTTTGTTTTTTAGTGTTTTTGCTTTTGCTTCCTTTTTATTATTTTAAACTTTGAAACCTTGCCATTAATTCAGAATTAGATAACATACAAAAAAAAAGCAGCATGCTTCAAATAGGTTCTCCATTCCATAAAAAAACATGACCACTTCCTATCTAACCTTTAATCCTCGTTTTAAGAGTGGCTGGGAGGGAGTTGCCAGTTATTCAGATCCAGAAATACTTCACTTCCTCGCATCTCATTTCCCCTTATACTTCACACCCTCCCACAGTCTTCTCCTCACTTAACCCAATGCTCTCCACTTCTAAAGCCACTTCTGAACTATAATACATTTCCCCTTAAACATACTCCTTTTTGTCCTGACTGTAGGTCATTCACACTTGCAGTCATGCCACCATTGTGATAATGGCTCCATTGCTTCCTTATAATGCTGCCACTACAGGTAGTAATCTAATGGGGTCACTGCCCCAAACAATTTATCATTTAAAGTTGGTAACAGAGCTACTGATTTTTCAAGGTCATACAGGGCTAGTGCAAGGTTGCATACAGTACAAGTGTTTTTCCACTTCAGAGGTTAGTGACTAAACCACAAGGCTATCACTTCTCACACAAAAATAGCACTGAATGCAAGGTTGTTTTAAGGTTACATGTTGGTTTCAAACCAATGTTTTAAAGTTACCCAAAGTACGTCAGATTTAAAAAAAGAAGAAAAAAAACAATAATTATGCCGGTGAGTAAGCACAAATAAAACAAACAGTGTTTCTTTTGTATTGAGGAAATAAAGCAGGTGATGAACTAATTAAAACAAACAAGAAAATACAAAATCACAGAGTTTACAGTGTATTGGAAATCTGCCACTGAGGGATAATGAAATGAAGTGAAAAGCCTTAAGGGACGTGGAGACTTCTCACTTTTTCAGAGCAAGGATAATTCTCACCTAGAAGATTCTCTTTTAACTGTATCAAAACAATGGCCATCTTGCTAGAATGAATACGCCATGGAATCCATCCCAGTGATTACTTCAGCGCAAAGCGTAGTGGTGTATATGTAGCCAACGTCTAAAAGAAAAAGGTGTAAGGGCCAAAGAAAACCCTCATTCCACCCATGTGTCTTTGAATTATACAGAAATTAAGGAGTGCCAAAAGTAGTAAGAATTATGTATCCAAAATGTTTATAGTTGCATGAAGGTTAATGGTCCTGCATGGAATGTCTGACTTTGCATGTTTTGCTATTCTGTATGCCCTTTTCGCATGTCCAAACCATGCGAAAGTTTTTTTTTTTCGAAGCATTTTTATTACGGCTGTGGAGATCTGTGCGGAATCAAAATAAAAAACATTTGCAAGCTCCCTGTGTTCTGGTGGCTGTGGTGGGCTGGGTTGCTTGTGGGCAGCTTGCCTCCTTGGGGTGGGTGTGGAGGGCGGAGGGGGACCTCATAACTTACTAGTATCCTCAGTTGTATATATGTCCCCTCAAACCTCCCGCCAAATAAATTAGAGAGAGAGATGCCTCTGCTGAAAAAAGAACATACACAACGGAAATATGCTAATGTCTATACAAAGTATATTTAAATGAGTCACACATCCTAACACATATCCTTAAAACCAATCAGTCTACAGGCCCATGTGATGAAAGCGGTACCAGTATCATACCTAACAGTATTAGAACCCACGACCCTGACATGCACCTCTAGCATTAAACTAAACCAGATGCTTGGAAACACCACTGTCACGTATCTCTCAGGTGTCTCAAGACTGCTGAGCACGCCAACACGTCAATGAGAAATTCAAACTACTAGAATAGGTCCCTTAGGCCGTGTCCATTGTGAGAGCGCCCACACGACCATGCGGGTGGCGTCATGCGCGCCTGTAGCTGGAGTGATCTGTGGCCTAGTGGTAGGAGCGATAGGGAGGCGTGTCGGAGGCGTGGCCATGATATCACAGAGCTGGTTTGCCCTCATTGGGCGAACCACTCACGTGACCTGGCCATCGTGCAACAGAAACGCATTTATTTGTCTGCTAATAGATCGTGAGCGTCGGCGCTTCTCATCGCCTGCGCCATTGCTTGCTCTATGGCCGCCTCATAGAGGCACAGCATTTTGCTCCCCATGGACGCGGCCTTAGTCTACAAAATATGATAACATATATATACTGTATATATATTTTTATGATATATAAATATATAGAAAAGATGGAAGTAGGCACTCCAGGACTTACAAAAATAAATAAAGTTTATTGCAAAACTATCAACATTTCGGGTGCTGGTACTTTGATCTCCTGGTGATCACTCTCTATTATTACCTCACTCTACCGTGCACCGCCCACCTCTCTGCTGAGATTTCCTTACCCAGCGTGTGAAGCAATTGTTTCTCATACATATATACATCTATGAACCCTGTTATAATGCGGTGCTCAGGGTCCACATAATGAGACCGCGTTATAACTGCCTTTCAGTAATGTGTACTAGAAGTTAAGTTTGATAATAGAGTATATGACATCCAACTAATCCTATGGTGTAGTTGTAGAGAACAGTGTATGAAGGTCATGGGTTTGTTGCCTGCATGGTATGGTATAATTTATAAATTTGTATTTTATATAATAATTTATAAAAGAAATAAAATAATAATTTATACATTACTAGCTTTTGTACCCGGCTTGCTTCGCCCAGGGAATGTATCTCCCTGCCCCCCCCCTGCTGGTACATCTTCCCCCGCTGCCAACACATCTCCCCCCTGCTACCGGCACATCTCCCTGCCCCCTCTATACCCCCCCCCACTGCCGGCACACCTCCCCGCGCTGCTGCCGCATCTCCCCTCGCTGTCGACACATCTCCCCCCCCTCCCTGCTGCATCCCCCCGCTGCCGGCACATCTCCTTGCGCTGCTTTAGGCTGCGGCCACGCTGCCGCTGAGCTCGCTCATGCTTGAGCGCGGTGACATCACCAGCTCTCCAAGCATGAGCGATCGGTTGTCCTGCAATTTGTTTAAAGCAGGAGCAGAGGGCGTGGCTATTAGGGGACGGGGCAGTCTCTGTGTCTGTATGTGTGTGTGTCTCCCTGTGTCTCTTTGTGTGTGTGTCTGTATGTGTGTGTGTGTCTCTGTGTCTCCATTTTCCCTCTACAACCTTCCCTCCCCTCTCTCCCCCCATTGCTCTCTCCCGGCCCCCTCTTCCCCCCTCTCTCTCTCTCTCCCTTCCCCCTCTCTCCTTTCTCTCCCTTACCTTCTCTCTATCCCCCTTCTCTCCTTTCTCCCCCCCTCCCGCTCCATTTCCCCCCCCCCACTCAGTCACTCAGTTTTCTCCCCCCTCACTCCGTTGTCTTCCCCCACTCACTCTGTTTTCTCCCCCCCACTCACTCCATTTCCTCCCCCACACTCACTCCCATTTTCTCCCCCCCATGCACTCTGTTTTCTCCCCCTCACACTCACTCCATTTTCTCCCCCCACTCGCCACGTACTCTGTTTTCTCCCCCCCCCCACTCACTCCGTTTCTCCCCCCCCACTCACTCCGTTTTCTCCCCCTCCACTCACCACTTACTCTGTTTTCTCCCCCCCACTCACTCTGTTTTCTCCCCCCCACTCACTCTGTTTTCACCCTCCCCCACTCACTCCATTTTCTCCCCACCACCACTCACTCCATTTTCTCCCCACCACCACTCACTCCATTTTCTTTCCCCCTACTCACTCCGTTTTCTCTCCCACACCCACTCTGTTTCCCCTCCCACTCACTCTGTTTTCTCCCCCCCACTCACTCCATTTTCTCCCCCCAATCACTCCGTTTTCTTTCCCCCAACTCACTCCATTTTCTCTCCCCCACTCACTCCATTTTCTCCCCCCCCTCACTCCATTTTCTCCTCCCCCATTCACTCAGTTTTCTCCTCCCCCTCACTCACTTCGTTTTCTCCCCCCAACTCAGTCCGTTTTCTCCCCCCCCAACTCACTCAGTTTTCTCCTCCCCCAACTCAGTCCGTTTTCTCCCCCCCCAACTCACTCCATTTTCTCCCCCCACTCACTTTGTTTTCTCCTCCCCATTCACTCCGTTTTCTCCCCCCACTCACACTAACTCTGTTTTCTTCCCCACTCACTCACTCTGTTTTCTTCCCCCCTCACTCACTCCATTTTATTTCCCCCTCACTCACTCTGTTTTCTCCCCCCCCCCACTCACTCAGTTTTCTCCTCCCCCTCACTCACTTTGTTTTCTCCCCCCCAACTCAGTCCGTTTTCTCCCCCCCAACTCACTCCATTTTCTCCCCCCCCAACTCAGTCCGTTTCCCCCCCCCCCAACTCACTCCGTTTTCTCCCCCCACTCACTTTGTTTTCTCCTCCCCATTCACTCCTTTTTCTCCCCCCACTCACACTAACTCTGTTTTCTTCCCCACTCACTCACTCTGTTTTCTCCCCCTCACTCACTCCGTTTTATTTACCCCCTCACTCACTCTGTTTTCTCCCCCCCACTCACTCTGTTTTCTCCCCCCTCACTCTGTTTTCTCCCCCCCTCACTCTGTTTTCTCCCACCCCTCACTCTGTTTTCTCCCCCCCTCATTCTGTTTTCTCCTCCCCCCCTCACTCTGTTTTCTCCCCCCTTCCCCCCTGGCACATCTCACATCAGACACACACAATGCACCAAAGCAGGCACAGACACGCCCCCTCCCTTAGGTGAGAATAGTGGAAAGGAGAAGTAGATTTGGATGTAATTTGCGAAAAAATGGATGTTGAATCAATGGGAGGAGTTGAGGTCAAAGAGGGGGGCAGTGTAGAGTGAAAAGAGGAGAAGGCCAAAGACAGAGCCCTGGGGCACGCCCACTTGTAGGCTGGTTGGCAGAGAGGAGGAATTGTTGAAGGTGATAGAGTAGAAGCGGTGTGAGAGGTAGGATGAGAGCCATGAGAATGCGGTGTTAGTGATGTCAAGGTTGGTGAGGGTGGAGATGAGAGTGAGGTGATCGATGTGTCAAAAACTGAACAGAGGTTCAGGTGGATAAGGATGGAGGAGAGTTTGGAGTAAAAGTTGTGGATAGTGAGGAGGGCAGTTTCAGTAAAGTGTGAGGAAGCTACACTGGACAATGGGAAGGAGGGAATGGATGTAGATGAAGGTGGAGAGTTGGTTGTGAACAATGCACTTGAGGAGCTTGGAGAAGTATGGAAGAAGTTAGATAGGGTGAAGGTTGGAGTGGAGAGCAGGATCGAGAGATGTTTTTTTTAGTCTGGATAGGGAGAAGTTGAAGGAGGAGAGGGAGGGGAGGAGTAAGAGGAGAGAAGGAAGGAGGGAGTGTGGAATGGGGTCAGAAGGGGATGTGTTGGGATGGGAGCGCTTGATGAATGAGAGGAGATCATCATCAGAGCTTGGGCAGAAAGAGAAGAAGGAGTGAGTAGGGGTGGTTGATGGAGGGGAAGGGGGGCGCAGTGTGGAAGAAAGAACAGATATTGTTAATTTTTCGTGAGAAGTAGGAGGCAAGGTCCGTGGCTTGGAGGTGCAGGGGGGCTTAGATGAGAGAGATGGGGAGGGTCGTAGCAGATTGTTAAGGGTGTTATACTATATTTGTTTTTGCGATTTGAGAGTGGAGGTGGAGGGATTGGAAGGTGGCAAGTGAGGCTGGGGGACAGAATGATTTCCATGATCTCTTTGCTGTGCAAAGTTAGAGACGGAGTGTTTTGAGTTGGCAGGTGAGCCAAGGTTGAGGTGGCTTTGTAGTGGGACGCACAGGGTGGAGTGTGCAATTGAGCTAAGGGAGGGGGATAATGCAGATTTGAGAGTGGATAGGTTGGAGTTCAGTGGGAGAGAGGAAATTTATGTGAGTGGGGGAGGAGTGATAAAGTGGAGGAGGTAAGGGAGGATGCGTCAATGGATTTTAGGTTTTTGCAAAGGATGGGGTTGGTGGGGGTGAGGAAGGAGGAGGAGCAGGGAGAGGGATGCAAAGGATGGTGGAAAGGAGGAGGTGATCAGCAGGTGGAACAAGAAATGTGGAGGTGGACTCAGCGTGACATCTAGCCCTGAGGATATGGTCGAGGTTTCCTGTTTTGTTTTTGCAATTAGCATGGTCAGATTTGTGTAGGGAAGCCAAGTAAACTGTTCAATTCTTTACCAAAGGTTTTCTGGCTGGCTGTGTGGTATTGCATCATTATCAAGCTCAGAGAGACCATGATTGTGAGCCAGGCTGGCATGAAGATTATACCTTTGAACTCTACCTATTTAGCATATAATTAACCATTCATAACTTTAGTTTCTACCCATAAGAAAATAGTCCAATGTCAAAATAATTACTTCCTAAATATTATTAATATCCTCTTAATATCACTAATTACTTCCACTGAACTTTGTAAAGCTAATTAAATACTTCATACTCTGTCATACTAATGTCAGCAGTGCATTCAAAACTTTGGGGCTGATTCAATATGCAATTCATTTAGGTCAATGGGGGTTACCGAGATTGGCACCTTCGGTGCATGTAGCATTTGCCCCTAAATCGTACTAAACATAATTTTCATGTAAACACAATCAATGAAAGAGTGAGTTTAGCACTTTTCCTATGGTACTGTATATGGTAGCTGGAACAATAACCAACTTAGGATGCTTTTCAATTAGTGCCTATACCTGTATGTGCAATGCTAAAGTTGAGCGAGACAGATTCTAATAAATCAGTTTGCATTCACATGTCCGTAGATAATGCATAGTGAATAGGAGACTAATGAAGGTGTGCAGAGATGTACACTGGCGACACACTTTATTTGAGCTCGGCTAGTCCCACGAATTCGGGTATACCCGGGTGTATTGAGGTTTGTGACTGTTTTCTGCCCGAGTGCATTGCGTTATTTTCCAGGCAGGGATTGAAGCATTTTATTCCCGCTGGCTGCAATACTGCACAGTATATATATATATACTGCATTACAATTCATGAATTTATGCCATCTGGTAGACACGCGAAGCATTGCAGCCTATTAAATCCTAATCATTATCATTTAACAGATCAGCCGCCCGTCAGCCAGGCATGAACCCAGGCTGGGAAGGCAAACGCAACGGGGCTTGTCAGAGGTGAGGAGCGGCGCATTACAGGTATCTGCCAGGTACATACTGGGTATTTGCTCGAATAAAGTGTGTCGGTGCAGTATTCGCGATTTTGCACCCATTAGTGAATCTAACCCTAGCATCGAGTTCATTTAAGTATTGTTTTCTGGCCCCAATCCAACTTCAGGACACTGGGAAGGAGTAGTCCACTCTTAAGCACTTTGGAAGGTAGAGATGTCACTATATCAAAGAGATTTGGATGTTATGGGCCAAAAACTAAACAAAACTAAAATGTATCTTGGTCAAATATGAATTGACCAATTTTGTTTAGCTACATTGCACACAAAAATAAAAAGATTCTAGACAGCAATGCAAACATATGTTCAAATTGTGAGCATAAGTAAAGATGTAATGTACATAATGCATGACGTCCTTAAGTGAATAATAAAACAAAGTAGAAAATGCCCAAAACAAGACGCCAGATTCAACAAGTGATGCCACAAATGCCTTGGGACTTTCAGATGCATTCTTTATAAAATACACTCTCTGCAAATACTACCCTACTGTGTCTGTAAACTTAATGGGATTTCTAGTATCATGTCATTGGTTAAATCACAAAAGCTTTAGGAAAGTGGAGAGAGTGCCAGCATGCTCTCATCACACCAGGAAGCCAGGCCGCTCAATGTGCTTCTCCCAGAGCACTGTCACTGCTAACTGTCCTAGGTGCCTCTCCCGTCAGCTGAGCCGGCATCACCATTGATTTTCCCTATTGATCTTTAAAATCACCTGCTATAGGGCCAACTGGATGTCAAAAGTGGTTCTGCTTTTTATCCAAGAAAGGAAGAATAGCTCAGCATTTTCACGCACACCACCTGCTGCTTTTATTTGGGCTGGAAATATATAAATATTTATTTTTTTAAAGCAACAGACAACGTGGTTTTATTACTCTCACTGTTTCTATAAATCACATCATTGAGTAAAATGAAAAGCACAACATAATGGTTTTGGACAATAACAAGGAGGTATTCCTGCGTGATTGCAGTTCTAAGCAGGCCCAGAACTCTGTTGCAGTTTTATAACTGTATGTTTTTTGTTTTATGCCGTTGCGAAGTGCTATGATTTTTAACAGTGCCACAGTGTCCTGCAATGCTTTGTATGGCCCTCTTGAGCGTGCTGGGAAAGTGTGAGTTCATTCAATTTCTAACTGGCAACAGTTGCTTGGAGGTAGGTGGCCTCTCGTCCCAGAGCTCACTCCACCCCACCTTTTTAATATGGGAGGTTTTCTCATTTTGCTGTATGAACAGGACTCACTGAGGTTGTTTCCCCTCATACAGGGGTAAAAGGGAAGGTTCACAGTGTAGTATTAGGACCTGCACATTTGGTTATACCTTGACGTGGTATGCAGGTGTAACTTTAAAAAAAAAATACATGTAGGATTGATTCAGGGGGTCTCCGGTGCTGAACCTCCATTTATTTCACCCCCTGCTTCCTGAGAAACTTACCTCCTTAGGGGATGCTGGTATTTTAGCTCAGGTTTAAAGCCACCAGTCACATGGACCAATAGGAAGCTGCCTACAGTATGACGTCACAACTTCCTATTGGCCCTCGTGATGGGACATCTAAACCTGAGATGAGATACCTGCACCACCTAAAGAGGTAAGTGTCACAGGAAACAGGGGGTCTCCAGAGCAGAAATTAATGGCACTGTGTACATGTGCAGCCCTGTGCATGTCACTGTGTATATGTGCAGCCCTGTGCATGTCACTGTGTATATGTGCAGCCCTGTGCATGTCACTGTGTATATGTGCAGCCCTGTGCATTAGGTGTAAGCAGCAGGCATAAAGCAGATGCTTACAAAATAATGGCACCGTCTGATTGCTCTGTATACTGTATATCGTTAACGCTAGATCAGTGCGTGATAACCCGACCTTATTGAATCTGACACTTAGAGAGGCATTTGGATTCTTGAAAACACAAACAAAAATTTTTATTAGGCCATAGAGGTTGAATACAGTATGTGTTTGTATATCAATCTGTTGTCACTCAGCATACATGTGCATAGATACCGTTTTACAGACACATAGGAGGTCATTCATATAAACTAAAGAAAAAGAATGATCCTAGTACTCGACCTAGTACAAAACCCTGGGAAACTGCACAGCCTGAAATTGTTACATAGATCTGTCACAAATACGAGAAGTACCTGCTACTCACATTCTTTATACCCGATCCTCACTCTTGCTGAATATATACAGGTAACCCCCGTTATACCGCGCCTCGTTATACCGCGATTCGGTTATAACGCGGTTTTCCCGTGGCTCCCGTTTAAAAAAAAAAAAAAAAAAATTACATTTTTAAATTTAAATTTTTTTTTCACACTGCACACACTGCACACACTGCCCACACTCTCACTGCACACACTGCACACACAGTGCTCATTTCTCATACTGCACACTGCACACACACTGCTCATTGCTCACACTGACACACACTGCACACTGCACACACACTGCTCATTGCTCACACTGCACACTGCACACACACTGCTCATTGCTCACACTGCACACTGCACACACACTGCTCATTGCTCACACTGCACACACTGCACACACACTGCTCATTGCACACACTGCACACACTGCACACACACTGCTCATTGCTCACACTGACACACACTGCACACACACTGCTCATTGCTCACACTGACACACACTGCACACTGCACATACACTGCTCATTGCTCACACTGCACACTGCACACACACTGCTCATTGCTCACACTGCACACACTGCACACAGCACACACTCTCACTGCACACACTGCTCATTGCTCACACTGCACACTGCACACACACTGCTCATTGCTCACACTGCACACTGCACACACACTGCTCATTGCTCACACTGCACACACTGCACACACTGCTCATTGCACACACTGCACACACTGCTCGTTGCTCACACTGCACACTGCACACACACTGCTCATTGCTCACACTGCACACACTACACACTCTCACTGCACACACTGCTCATTGCTCACACTGCACACTGCACACACACTGCTCATTGCTCACACTGCACACACTGCACACACTGCTCATTGCACACACTGCACACACTGCACACACACTGCTCATTGCTCACACTGACACACACTGCACACACACTGCTCATTGCTCACACTGACACACACTGCACACTGCACATACACTGCTCATTGCTCACACTGCACACTGCACACACACTGCTCATTGCTCACACTGCACACTGCACACACACTGCTCATTGCTCACACTGCACACACAGCACACACTCTCACTGCACACACAGCCCATGACCCACACACACAGACCCAGCAGCTGCACTATACACACTAGTAATGGTACTGTATATCCCTGTGTGTCACGTTCTTTAAAGCTAGACCGGAGGGACATCAGCGCTCCCATCTCCTTCCCCACGGGCTGTCACGTGGTGACAGGGGGAAGCGGGGACCGGAGGGACATCAGCGCTCTCATCTCCTTCCCCGCGGGCTGTCACGTGGTGACAGGGGGAAGCGGGGAACGGAGGGACATCAGCGCTCCCATCTCCTTCCCCGCGGGCTGTCACGCGGTGACAGGGGGAAGCGGGGAACGGAGGGACATCACGCTCTCATCTCCTTCCCCGCGGGCTGTCACGCGGTGACAGGAGGAAGCGGGGAACGGAGGGACATCAGCGCTCTCATCTCCTTCCCCGCGGACTGTCACGCGGTGACAGGGGGAAGCAGGGAACGGAGGGACATCAGTGCTTTCATCTCCTTCCCCGCGGGCTGTCACGTGGTGACAGGGGGAAGAGGGGAACGGAGGGACATCAGCGCTCTCATCTCCTTCCCCGCGGGCTGTCACACGGTGAGAGGGGGGATGCGGCGGCCATTTTTTTCCCGCGACCCCGTTACTAACGCGGTTGTCTCGGGGTGGACCCCGAGGGCCGCGTTATAACGGGGTTTACCTGTATATTGTATATGTAAAAGCAGATACTAGCACTCTTGTAAAATCACAAAAGGGTCTGGTGCTAAGGTCATAAAATAACACAAAACATACTTTACCACCAATGCAGATGGTAAAAGAGACGACAGCACTCAGATGTAGACCAAAGAAACTTGTATTCCAAAGGTAAGACACAAAATTCCAATGTTTTGATCTGCCAGAGGGACCTTTCTCAAGGATAAATATATAGCCTGGCCTTCAGCTATGTATTCTTCTGGGCCCTTTCTCTGTCAGTCCTGTTAGAACAGGCAGTGGAAAGGTTAATTCCTTCAGTTGGCCTGTTTTGCATTTCAGCTCTGAGTATGTAGCAATATTTAGGGGCAGGCCTAAGGCCTCGTTCAGGGTGCCAGAGGCAGGAGATGGAGGGAGGGCGTTCGCGTGTGTGAGCGGCCGTCTGCTGGGCGATGTGTGCACATCATCCTCAGCAGACTTTTTCAGGAGTTGAGGAGGGGGCGGGGCTACAGACGGCAGTTTAGGGATCGAAGTTGCGGTCTTGAAATCATTCTCAAGAATGATTTCATTGGCTGCCGAGGTACCAGTGACGCTGCTGCAGCTTCAAAAAACAACTTGGGTTGTTATTGAAACTGTAGCCAGCGTCAACTCTGTACTTCGGAGACAGGGCAGCTGCTACCCTGACAACCACAATTCCATTTCAATACATTGTGCCGGACGGCCGCACGCACGTCAGCACGCCCTCCCTCCGAAGCCTGCACCCTGAATGAGGCATAAGCAACATTTGAATGTGTTAATCCAAAGGGTGGATATGGGTTGGAACACCCCCTAATGTGTGTGTGAGCCAATCGGTATCCGGCTTTGAGTTGTAATGATTCAAAGCTAGAGACACTCCCTGAGGATATTCAAATTGAGACATTCCCAAATTCAGTTAGTGATCAGTTAGTCTAGAGAGAGAGCTGAGAGAGATAAGAAGCCAAGAAGAGTCTTCCCCTCTTGCCCCACCTGGGCAAGGAGGGGGGGGAACTCAACATGCCATGAGCAGAGAGGCAGAGATTACACCATGCCTGTGATATCATGCTGTATGCTGTCTGCACATCTATGCTGAATAAAGATCCACAGAAAAGAAGCTGCTGTGTGTTTCCCTGTTCCTGTGTATGGAGAATGGAGTGTCAGTGGGGGTCTCTCCTCTGGAGACCCCAGGGGATCCCTGCTGGCTGGAGGCGCTGTGCACCCTGAGAGAACAAGGAACCTGTCCCACATCACACCTCCTGTTCCCTGTCCTGGGCTGTCCCCACAACACCGCGGAGCACTCAGCCCCCCTGTTTATCAGCAGGTCACAGCACCAAGACCACTCAAAGTGACCAGAAAGAGTGTACCCCCCAGTCTCATGTCGGGTAGGGTACCATACCATGCAGTAGCGCATCTATTTTCTATATTGAACGCACTCCATGTGATTTGGCTCCAGGCTTCTTAATCATAACTCTTTCCAATTCCGACTTTCTTAGAAACGATTGAACCTTTTTGCTGAGGCCCCCCCCTCCCCTCGCCGGTAGTAAAAGGGTTAAAGTGCTCTGCTCCGCACAACAATATATCTAACCACCAAGCTTTCATTTTTTTTAATGAACTGAAAGGATTAAAGTCTATCTGTAGTTGGACACATTTTACATGCTTTCGGGATTTGAATACAGCCCTGATGTCATTTACATGTTCCAGCAAAACGTTTACCAAATGAGTCGGAAACAGTTTATCAAAGAATATGGCCCGTTATTGAACATGGTGAAGATGATTTGTTGTAGGACATTGTCCTACGTTAGACAACTGGCCAGCCATTGGGGACCCAATGGGTTAACTATTCAAGACAAAGTTATAGCTCTGCCTGGAAGAGTGGGTGTTAGGTAGGGTATAAATAGCAGTGCCAGTGTCAGGTGCATTTAGGAATAATTAAAGAGGGGAGCTGTGAGGCGGATGTACCTGAGATAAGTGCCTCAAGGCAGCTAAAGGCTATAGAGGAACTAGGGAACTGATAAGCAACAAACTCTGGGACCATCAGTATTTAAGCCGCCCGGACACTAGACACTAGCTCAGGTAAACAACAGTACATCATATTCCATCCTAAACACCATAAGGACCGTGCTCTGGGACTGCCAGATCCAGGGTCTGATCTGTTGCTGTTAACCAGTTCTTAAAGGTGCATTCCAAGTTAAATGTATACTTTTTTTTAAACATGGGTGGGAAAAAGGGGGTCTCTGGAGCTGAAGCAATACAGGGATCCCCTGGATCCTGAGATACTTACTGAGGAAGGTGTTCCCCTTGTCGGATGGGATGACGTTGTGACTTCCTATTGGCCATGCAGCAGATTCAAATTTAAAATACACCCTCAGCAGGTTAAGTTGGAGGGCAGTCATTCTGCCTAACACTCGGCCTGAATCAGGGCCGCCGACCAGGGGGGTGGGGGGGGGAGAGCTGGGACAAGGAGAGAGAGAAAGAGCTTGGACAAGGAGAGAGAGAGAGAGAGAGAGAGAGAGAGAGAGAGAGAGAGAGGAGAGAGAAGAAGAGAGAGAGAGAGAGGAGAGGAGAGAGAGAGAGAGAGAGAGAGAGAGCGAGAGCTGGACAAGGAGAGAGAGAGAGAGAGAGAGAGCTGGACAAGGAGAGAGAGAGAGCTGGGACAAGGAAAGAGAGAGAGAGAGAGAGAGAGAGAGAGAGAGAGAGAGAGAGAGAGAGAGAGAGAGAGAGAGAGAGAGAGAGAGAGAGAGAGCTGGGACAAGGAGAGAGAGAGCTGGGACAAGGAGAGAGGGAGAGAGTGAGAGAGAGCTGGGATAAGGAGAGGGAGAGGGAGAGAGAGAGAGAGGGCTAGGGGAAAAATACAGCAGGAAGTGAAAGAGTCGGTATGTGAATTAGAAGAGGGGGGAGAGTGAGTGGGGGGAGAAGAAATACAGGGGGGAGTGAGAGAGCCGTGTGTGAATTAGAGAGAGGGGGGAGAGTGAGTGGGGGAGAAGAAATACAGGGGGGAGTGAGAGACCCGGGTGTGAATTAGAGGAGGGGGCAGAGAAATACCGGCAGGAGTGGGAGAGTCAGGGCTGTGAATTAGAGAGAGATGGGGAGAGTGAGTGGGGGAGGTAAAATACAGGGGGGTGTGAGAGTCAGGGGTGTGAATTAGAGAGAGAGGGGGGAGAGTGAGTGGGGGAGGTGAAATACAGGGGGGATGAGAGAGTTGGGTTGTGAGTTAGAGAGAGAGGGGGGAGAGTGAGTGGGGGAGGAGAAATACAGGGCGGTGAGAGAGGGGTGAGAATAAAAGAGAGGCGGGAGAGTGAGAAAGAGAGAGGGGGGAGTGGCCTCCCTGCACTCACAATCACATGATCGCTTCCCTGAATTGATCACGTGATCGCTCCATTGCTGAGGACAGAAAGAGGAGTCCTATCCATTACAAAAACGACCAACTTGATGATGATGGAGGTACTAAGTCATGAGGCTTACGGTGTGACAGACTCCATGTTGTAGTCACTATGTCCTTTGGCACCCAAACGGTAAATGCTACTTTTTTATTTATCCGTTAAACACATGGGATGCTCTTTGTGATCTTGGGCAAGTCATTGTATCCGCATGGGCCTTACACACTAAGGGGCCTATTCTATAAGCCACGATAAGCCACTTATCGGCCAACATGCCTACTGCTATTCAGTAAGCCTCGATAAGTGGGTGAAAAAAGCATGAATCGCCAATTTTATCAGCTGTCAAAAAAGATCACCGGGTAAGCGGCGATAAGCCCCTTATCGGCAGGTTCTGAAACTCGTGCAATTCTAGTAGCCTCGATTAGTTATTGAAGCTAATCGCGGCTCTAGAATGGCGAGTTTCTCCCAGAATCCTCACGCCAGGTAAAGTTGGCATGAGGCTGGTGAGAAGCTGCCGAAAAGCGGCGAGAGAGAACTTAGAAAAAAAAATGTATTTTTCCTGCATCAGATTAATGCCGGGAGTCTCCGGAGCTGATAGCCATTAATATCAGCAGCAGAGGCCCCCGGCATGAATCCCATGCAATAAAAATGCATTCACAGGCAACTTCATTACCTTAGCGGCTAACCGCGAAGGCAATGAAGGGGTTAACTACCACTGCCATGTTTATTGTGGGTAGCAGGGGTGGGTGAAGGTGGTATTTGGCCTTTGGTGGGTGTTTAGGCCTTGCGGGTGGAGTTAACCCCTTCATTACTTTAGCGGTTAATAGCGCTAAGGTAATGAAGGGGTTAGCCCCTCCCCCTACCCCCCAGTAGGTATAAACACCCACCAAAGGCCAAGTGCCAACTTCACCCATCTTCGCTACCCACAATAAAAATTTTAAAACACAACAACCCTACTACCCACCTTCTCTACCCCAACAACCCCCCTCCCACACCCCCCCCCCCAAACACATACAGTAATGGTCAAAATTGTTATTATCCACATATGAATAATAGTGCCTTTGCCCATTACAAAATCAAACATTAGCCAGCCAGCATTAATAAAGTAATTAAAACATTCAATTTAACCCTGCCACCATGACGGGCATACTCGCCTGCATACTGCAGGTCCATTTCCTCCGATGCCAGCAACAATACAAGAAAAAATAGAATCTAATGGCCCCTAACCCCTTAGTTAGTAATTAAGGGGTTAACCCCCGTCCCCGGCTACCCACCCGGGATGCCTAACCGTCCACCCTGGCCCCATTATACCACCCTGTACCCATTGATATAATATGGGCATGATAAGCCACTATATAACTCAATGGTCAACCTAATAAAAATAATTAAGGCCAAAAATACATAATAATCAGAGAAATAAACAACCACCAACAATAAAAGTACTAAAAAACTACACATCAATTACATTAATATATCACTAAAACAGCAAAATAATTCAAATTATGTTATCCATTCAAAATTCTATACCATTACACAAGTTAGGACTTGACTGAACTAGGGTTACATTGGTGTGGTGGACAACTGGTTATACTGTATTGTGGCCGAAATATGTAACTGAAACCCCAATTATATGGAACGATTACAAATAGATTAAATGGGCATTGCCTCTTTCCCGTTTTTAGTTTCTCAGTTTTTAATAAATGCAATTATCTGAGCCGCCGATTGATCTGTTCTCCTGTGATCGATGGGGGGAAGATCTGGCTTCCCAGGGCACGCAATATGGCCGCCTATTTCAAAAGAGGAAGTGCTGTGGCTTCCTAAACTGTTGCTATAGCAACCCAAGGTTGCTTAATACATTAAAACTCATTAAAAAGGGTATGAAGGGTGAAAGAAAATGTAGTACGTATTATCTAATACTACACAACTGATTTATTTTTATTTTTTAAACCCACATAGGATTTTTAAAATGCTGCTTTGAGATGTCCAGGCTTTAAAATGATTTAAAAAAAAATAATAATTGAAAGTACTCTTTGTATTGTGTGAGCTATTTCAGCTGCCCCTCTGGCCATTTTGACTCTTCTTTTCCAGTTTTAGCTACAATTGTGCCTCTTTTGCCGAGGTGAACCATCCGAAAGAACAATCCGATCATTTTGATGATATTTTACCAGATAAACGGTCTGTGGAGTAAATAGAATAAAGGGTGAAGAGAGAGTTTAGCAAAGCCAAACCCGTTCAATGGAAATTTGCCATTCGGGGCAGCTGCAGGGTATTTCTGCACTTTAGATAAGATTAAGAGGAGAAGGCTTTGGCAGGTTTCCGTATTTTTTGGTGATAAAACTGCCTCTGTGGATAATAAACACTAATAAGGACTCCAGCAGCTTCCCGACATACTGAATGGGTTCCACTGTGAGAACTTCTAATGTAAGTAAAGTGCTAAGCGACTGATTCTATAACATCCCCTCAAACATAATCTCTACAGATATAAATATAATATATATATCTAAATATTATATCCTTATTGTTATTATAATTATTGTAAAAACACATTGCAGGAAAGATGCCATCACAAAGTCCTACCCATTGGCACAAGGGTTAAATCCTTTGCAATGTTTGTAACTTATAATTTGACAGTAAACGATTGCTGTGATACAATTTCATTTGACTTGCCGAACTCAAACTGCTAACACACAATTACTCCGCATCTGAGCAGCCGCAGTACAGAATGTGGATAGCTACAGTACAGAATCTATTGTAGAAGGGACCAGCAGTTACCAAATTGCATTTAAGATTCATTTTCTGAGTGATAGGGTCATTGAGGGAAAGCAAACATTGGGGGGATAAATAGATTTATGGCTATGACCTAAACCGAGGCTGATAATATCATGGATTAGTACAGGGGTCTCAAACTCTGTCCTCAAAGGTCACTAACAGGCCAGGTTTTATGGATATCCCTGAATCAGCACAGGTGGTTCAATCAGTGGCTCAATCTTTGACTGAGGCACTGATTGAGCCACCTGTGCTGAAGCAGGGACATCCATAACACCTGGCTCCCTGCTTCAGCACAGGTGGCTCAATCAATGGCTCAGTCTTTGAGGACTGAGTTTGAGACCCCTGGTTTCGTACATACAGATGGCAGCTCAAGCAGCGAAATAAGGCTAGACAATCTGAACGATCTGCAGCAAAGAAAAGCAAATCGTGGTCCTCCAGGCGCATAAATCAAGCAGTTTTCTAATGAATAGAGATGAGATGTAATGACTTACATTAAGGTGAGCTTACCATAGATACTGTGCGTGCTCGCTGCAGCCAGCTGGAGAAATGACACAGAAGCCTGGATGCACACTCCAGGGTCAGTGCTTCCAAACTTGGCTATTACTGTACATGACTGAGACACTAACCATCTCATCCCTAACACAGGGTGGAGCTGGGGCAGCCTTACATGTCCATGCAGCTAAACTTTAAAGAAACAGCAGTTGATACAGTATCATTGCATTGTAGTCCTCTCTTCAGTGCTGAAATGCCCAGCGTTGCATTGCCTGACAGACTGCTGTAATATCAGTGTTTCAGCTTTCGTCATAGCTAGGCAGAGGATTCAGTATTAGCATGAACAGAAAGAGACACACGGTGCTCTTTGCATCTACAAATTATCATTCATTTTCTTTCCAAAAAAAAAAAAAGGGTTTTCTTTGGCAACGGCTAAATACCCAGAGAACGTCATGCTTCTAAATCAGGCCGGCAAAAATAACCAACATACTGTGTCATTCTGTGTCTGACAACCCAAGCGAGGTCATTTGCATGGACGTTGCAGTTATTATAATATAAAGCTGTGTTTTATCAATTTAGATCACGGGTTTTCATTACATTTTTTTTTTTTAACATAAAATGGTCATTTTAAGTATTGGCAAAAGGAAGCATTTTTTCCAGAATTTTGTTTAACCCTTTGAGTGCTTCTCTGACGCGGTCACATGAGCGCTCTGTCACTGACGATGAACAGAAGGGGAGGAGTCACCCCCGATCCTTTCTTCATCCATGTGGATCGCGTCCTAGTATGTCATGGGGACTCCCTGGGTGCGCGACCCCCTGATGTAGTTCAGGGGGTGGGCAACTCCAGTCCTCAAGGGCCACCAACAGGTCAGGTTTTCAGGATATCCCAGCTTCAGCACAAGTGGCTCAATCAGCCAGTCTTTGACTGAGCCACTGATTGAGCCACCTGTGCTGAAGCAGGGATATCCACCTTTAAGACCCCTCTTACAAGCCACCTCCTTAACGAAGCATACGAGTAGCTCCGTGGCTGATACTATGCACTTCTTAGATAAACCTTGGCCCATTGCAGACGCACTTACCAGAACACCTTTCCTTCTGTCTCTGTACGTTCTTACTACCTACCAATTAGATTGTAAGCTCTTTGGGGCAGGGATCCTTTTCCTAATGTTACTTTTATGTCTGAAGCGCTTCTTGCCATCATGTGTTATTTGTATTATTTGTTATTTATATTATTATGTCACCTGTATTACTGCTGTGAAGCGCTATGTACGTATATAAATAAAGACATACATTCATATCCGGAGTACCTGACCTGTTGTTGGCCCCTGAGGACTGGAGTTCCCACCCCATATGTAGTTGCTGTGTGTTGGGGAACTCGCTTAAACTATTATTGTATATGCTTATGGGATGTGTTGCGGAGTACATAGATGGTGCTAAAAAAACACATTATATATATATATATATATATATATATATATATATATAAAACTTATAATAATGGGTGCAGCACCCAAGAGTGTGAATGCGAATTATTCCCGAATGTTATCTTTTCAGTTATTGTAATAAAAATAATCTGCACCATGTGAGGGGTGTGTGTGCTCTTCATATCCACTATGGGTTTTATATACCGTAACCCTGTGCATGCTGGAAGTCCAGCAGCACCAGAATGCTGCCCGTCTTCTGGAGCTCAACCCTTCGGTTGCTTGGTGTAGTGATAAATTGGTTGCGAGCAGGCCCCCCAGGACGTGAACAGAAGTGGCGGATCTTCCACTTCCATTCCGACCGCATAGCCCTGGGAGACGAGCATTGATAGCATGACGTCATGCGGCCATGGAGTGCTATCCTTCATCATGTTCAGGGTAAGCCATGAGGCACTCAAAGGGTTAAACCAGCAATCATGGTGCCCCTTTGTTTATTAAAGGATGGGATCTGCGGGGTCCCGGGAGCTGAACCAAGCTATTTTTTTTTAGCTCCGGGGACCCTCTTGTTCCCAAGAGACTTGCCTGTGAAGGTACACGCGTTTGTCTCCTCCAGGGGAAAGGAAATGATGTATTAAATCTTCTGCATCATGTGGGGTGTGATAGAAAGCCATTTAACATCACGTTAACAGCAGTGCTAACCTTTGCCCTGTGACCTCCACTTGCTGCCAATTTTGTGCATTTTGTGCACCAGTCTAAATGAGTAATGAGAACTTTCCAAAAAATGGCATACAGCAAAATGTTAAAATAGGATGTAAATAAATAAGGTTATTCATTACTGGAGAACCACGTGTGTCTCCAGTACAAGAGGAATCTCAGGTACAATTTGTGGCAGCCCTTGATCATGTACTCTTTCATCAAGTGTGTTTAACTCTTTCCATCCTTCTTTTTTATTTTTATGCTAAAAATATTTATTTCAGTTGAGCTTTTTCCAGACGTGTTTCAAATGCCTGCTGTACTTTCTGATAAGAACTAACAGGCTTGTTGTCTGTGAATGAAAGCAGCAAAACATGTGAAATCTTAGGCTGAGTCCATGGTGACTGCAGCCGTGCGGAGGCGCGCCGAGGCTGAGGGAAAGCGGGTGCTTTCCCTGGCCTTACTTCGCGCGCCGTCCGGGGGCGTGTCAGGGGGGGCCAGTGACGTCACGGAGCTGGTTCGCCCTCATTGGGCGAACTGCTCACGTGACCGGCCCTGAGCTCCTGTGAGCGCCAAAACTAAAATTGAAATGTCGGCTGCGCTTCCGCACGCCTGGGGAAGCGTGCGCGAGCCCCTGCTAAAGCCGCTCTCATTGCGGCTGCAGGGGATCACTGCCGAGCGTAAGCGCGCCTGACCATGCCCGAGGCCGTATATGTTTAAAAGAAAAAAATCAGTTCTGTAGTATTAGATATTAGTGACTGTTTTTTTGTTTTTATTAAACCCTTAATGCCATGTTTAATGAGTTTTAAAGCATCCTTTGATTTTTATAGCAGGCTTCAGGCTGCGGCCACAGGGCGCGCGCATGCACGCTTGACAGACCGCAATTGGGCGCACGCCTATCACCTCAGCGATCTGTGAACTCCCTTGCGCGAGTGAGGGGAAGGCATGGCATCATCCGGCTAGGTTCGCACTGGTTGGCTCAAACGGCAAAGTCATGCGGCCGTCGCGCGAAAAAAAAATCTAATTTCTTTGTCGCACCGTGCACAGCATGGCCGGACTGGTTTACTTACCTAATTTTGTAGTTGGAACAAGATCTGGCTAGGGAAATAAGGGATGTCAGGGAAAGGTCCTGAGACCCTCCTAGACCCCTTAATGATTCTAGCAACTTATGATCAATTGAACCTGGGCAGCTCCCACAAATAACTAAGGGTTAATGCTAACAGCTCCACACAGTATTTCAACATTACTATAGATCCGGATGCAGCATTTATTTCTACAAGTGGGTCATATGCTTTGCAGCACTAATAATTGAGGGTCTACCTCAATATCCAATTGTTACATATCATATACTAGTAGCTCATGCATCCACTTAAACATATATTTTCTTTTTGCACACTGGCTGGACTGTTGCTTTTTTCATTTTGTCATTTTTTTCATTAAATTATACATACATATATTTTTCCTCGTGAATTTTGTACTAACTTTGAGATGGGGATTTTTTCAATAATGACTTTCAAATACCAATGATTATCACCATGAAGTGAATCTATATTCACATATGCATATATATATATAAACTCTTTTCCACATGTATGCATAGAATACAACAAAAGTGACATTATTAATCAAGCTACATATTTATCCATACAACGAGACTAGGAATACAATGGCTTCATCAGACAATGAAGAAGTTTGTGACATGAATACAAAAACAACACCCTATGTTGCATAATGCTCAGATAATGCAGGACGCTCTAAACAAGCAGCATACATTTTTAATGATTCAAAGGACATTCTATGTGATGATAAAATGAACCTGTCTTTATATTTTGTGACCTTGGAAAAACTGTTAAGCCAGAAAATCAAATTATGGTGGGAGATTACCTCCTTGGAAAACTATGTACGAACCAAAAGAATTCCAAGAGGTTTAAGGATAAAGAAAACACCATCATTTGGCTTTATAAGTAAAGGGTTCGAGGAGAGTTGGACTAGTATATTAGATTCTTGCTCAATGAGGCTTATGGAGCTAATTATACAAACTAAAATTGTTGAGAAGAACTTATTGGTGAATAATATAAAAAAAACTCCAGGACCAACTAGACAAGTTTGAAAATATGTCTAATTTCGTCAGTAATGATAAAATTCTACATCAGAATATTGGCAAACTTGATAAAGAAATCATGGAGAAAAAACAGATAAAATTTGATAGGGATCGCCTGGACTATGAGCACGGTCAAATTTATATCTGGGAGAAACCACCACGCCCCACAAGAAGTACCAACACACCTAATAAAAATAGAAAAACTAAACAAAAGACCCAACAAAATCCCCAAGGCACAAAAGAGAGATCTACACCACGCCCCTCTATACTAAAAAAGAAAACAAGTGAACAATCAAGCTTTTCAGATGCTTCTGATAGCGACTACAGATCACATGGAGTGTCTTTTTCTACAAATAAAATCTCAGACCAATATGAATGTAGCAGTGACCATGATTCAGAACATGGACAGAGAGAACAGAGATATGCACCTTCACTATTTTCTCAAACAAAAAATGACCAAGGACTAGGCGCTCACAGAGACGAGGGCGCAGTCTCAAAGAGGAAAAAGTACACCTAGAACAACAAGACAATGTTCCTCTCTCTGGGAATCAGTTATCGCTACTAAACAAGGGACTTAATTTTGCACCTTTTGAAAACTTTAAGTTGTTTAATACCATTATCGATCTACAATGTTTTGTTAGAAAACTGGTACTAAAAAAGTTTTTTCATAAAGATGTTGCAACTGTGAATGTTGATGATGTAACTAATGCTTCTATCGCTACTAACTCTGTCACTTCACAGGATTTAGACTCAGTCACACAAGACGATTTAACCTCATTCCGTGAGTTATGTACCCTCCAAGACATGAATAGCCTCTTAAATGAGCAAACCACAGAGGAGGAGGTAATTCCTTCATCCTCCTTTCTGGTATGTTCTAGAGACTCAGGACTAAAAACTCGCTCTAATTTTTATCCGTCTTATGCAAAAGGTCCACACATAGCCACCTTCGAAAAACTGGTTGAAAGAGACTTACTGTTGATGGCTAAAGGTTATAATTTCACCCCCAATCTCGGCACCAATGTGAATAAACAAGATCGATTAAGTATTCAGAGCTTGATGACAAACAAAAATCTGATCATAAAAAATGCCGATAAGGGGGGTGCAATCGTAATCCAGAATAGTGTTAAATATAGGATAGAGGCCTTGAGACAATTACAAGATAAGAGTTCATATATTACCCTTAAATCTGATCCTACTGATGTATTCCTTGAGCAGTTAAAAAACATCCTAGATTTTGGTGTAATTTTTCAGGTACTAAATGAGAGGGAGAGAAGCTTTCTGTCCGTCCAAAACCCGGTTATCCCCATTTTCCACCATCTCCCAAAGATCCATAAATCTCTGGTCGACCCTCCGGGACGGCCAATAATATCGAGTATTGGATCTTTGGGAGATGGGTTATCCAGATACATTGATATTTTTTTACAGCCACTGGTCCACAAACTCCCGTCATACCTTCAAGATTCCACTGATTTATTAAATTCACTTTCACATTTCACTTGGTCCCAGAATTATTTATGGGTCACATTAGATGTCACTTCTCTTTATACAATTATTGATCATTCACAAGGTATCACAGCAGTACAACACTTTCTAAATCACTCACTTTTATCACCTGCACAGATCACTTTTATTATTGAATCCATTCTTTATTTACTCACGCACAATTATTTTTTATTCGGCACCATTTATTACTTACAGACACGTGGCACAGCAATGGGCACTTTATTTGCACCATCATACGCAAATTTATTTATGGGTTATTGGGAATTTTTACACATTTTTAGCCATAGAAATCCTTTTCGTAATAATATTATTTTTTACCGAAGATTTATTGACGATTTGTTTTTGATTTGGGAAGGTGACACAAGGTCCCTGACAGAGTTTGTGGATCATTTGAACAAAAATGATTATAATTTACATTTTACTTTTTCCTATCATTGTCAAAAAATCGAATATCTGGATTTACTACTATACATTGATTCAAACCAGTGTATTCAATCCGATATCTTTAGGAAACCCAATTCCCGAAATACATTTTTAAAAGCGGATAGCGGTCATCCTCGCCCATTAATTAAAGGTATACCTAAAGCTCAGTTTTTAAGGTTAAAACGTATCTATTCAGATACAGATCAATTTATACATCAATCAAAACAATTGGCTATTAGATTTTGCAATAGAGGATACTGTAAATTGGACCTACAGAAAGCTTTCGAATGCGCTTTCCATACTTCACGCACAGACTTGTTAAAAAAACAAAAAGTTTTTAAAAAAACAGAACAAGGGAAAGCTCATACACCTTTATATTTTGTCACACAACATAGCCGACAAGCCAATTCAATCCGCTCTATAGTAGCAAAACATTGGAACATCTTGACTTTAGATACCAAACTAAAACCATACATTCAAGAATTACCAAAACTTGTTTTTAAAAAAGCAAAGACTTTGTCAAACTACATTTCACCCAGTATATACACAAGCCCTCACAGAAAGACTAGGGTTTTGTTCCTCCTACAGGTTTTTTCAAGTGTGGTTTTTGTAAAGTCTGCACCCATGCAAAATCTGTAAAAGTGATGCATTCAAAAATAAATAAAGACAAAATCAAACTGAGGAGCTTTATCACATGTAACACCAACTATGTGATATACATATTGACATGTGGTTGTGGTATGAGCTACATAGGGAGAACAATACGCCCATTAAAACTTCGAATAATGGAGCATATTAGAAGTATAAAGAACAAAGATCAAAGGTTCCCAGTGGCAAGACATTTTTTGGAATGTCCAAAAGGGAAATTAGATCTGTTAACATTTAGTGGGATAGAATACATTCTACCGCCAGTCAGACGTGGTGACCGCCAGAACATCCTTAATCAAAAGGAAATGTTCTGGTTTTTCACAATGGACATCATGACACCGAGAGGAATAAACGTTGACTGGGAGATAAAACATTTCCTTCAATGATTTCTTTCCACTGGGAACCTTTGAACGAAACACATGTTTCACCTATGTAGTTCAGCCACAACACATTTCAAATTAATTTTTAAATAAACCCTCACATAATATACGTTACTCTGAACAAATGCTATTCAAACATAGCAAATATAGTTGCCCGGAAAACTATTCTATAGCACTGTCAGTTCAAATTAAATTATTACACTACGTGTGGCCATCATTAGACCTTATAAGGTACCTTGGTAGTTTACTTACAATAATCTTATGCACAGCTATAACATTTGTTTGCCATGTCTCTTGTTATCTCTGCACATATATACGTTCTCGTCCATATGAAATGTAATTTTTATTGATAATACATGGTCAATTTTGCATAATTTAAGAATTTATGACTTTATATGCATTCTCACTCCTTCCCTACCCCCCTCCCCCCTCCCCCCCTCCCCCCCTCACCCCTTTCCCCCTCCCCCCCTCACCCCCCTCCCTCCCCCCTCCCCCTCACCCCTCCTCCCTCCCCCCCTCTCTCCACCCCCCTCCCCCCCCCTTCCACCCCCCCTCCCCTTAACCTTATCATTCATCATCTATCATTAATCATGTATGTGTTCTAAAATACTTGGTCACAACAACGAAATTCATTGCAACCATTGTATATCTCAAACATAACAATGTGTGTCACCCTATATATTCATATATTGATAATCTATTTAGATAATATTATTATCTTAGATTATTATTGTGATCATTTGATAGTCTTTAACTATGCATATCTATATGTGAAAATATTGAATTCATGTTTAAATTAATGTTTATATTAATTGAAAATCCAAAAAAAAAACGAATCTACTCGTTTTTTAATTTTGTATTATTCCTTAAATTTTTGCTAGATGTTGTCTTCATTTACCATAGTCTTGTATTTGAGTGATACTTTATTTGCATATCTACCACTCATACTAGGACTAATGGTTATGATTAAGGTATATTTCATATGTTTCAAATGTTAATTATGTATCACTTATTTTTATCTTGTACTATGTCTTTTTATCCTGCACTGTGTTTATTGCGCATGTCCCTAATGCCGAAATGTGCCGCACGTACACACTATAGCTGGGAGCGCAGCCTCCAGTCATACCACCTCGGGAGTGCTCGCTGAGTGACGTCACGTCCGGTTTACTTCCGGTACGTCAAGGGACTGCACACGAGTAAAATTACTCTTTGAAAAAGCCCATGCTTGGGTGAAACGCGTAAGGGGTGCAGGGGATTGCTCCCCTCCTCTTGGTTTTTTAATGTCTAAATAAAGAATTTTTAGCCCAGTCCAGCCGTCTGCATCCTTTTCCTGCACAGTGGTGCCTGCTGATTCTCCCTCCCTCCTCCGGTAAGGGTGATTTTTCTGGCTATATCCCACAACACCTGTGGGGGGTGTTAGGATTTAACGCTTATAAGATTGTCGCTTATGCACATAACCAGTGTCTCTTCATGTAGGCACTCTTAGGTCGTGCTTATAGTACGCACGACGGTGATGCAACGGGTGACATCACCCATCGCCGCTAGCGAAAGTTGTAATTCGCTTTGCGGCGACGTCGCGGGCGACCAGGTCATTGATTGGTTCAGAGGCTGTCACATGTGGCGACAGCCTCTGAAAAATCATATTTGACCGGCTTCCAAATTTCGCGTTGCTGCCGTCGCTCCCATCGCTACGCGCTTACTATAAGCGCACGTGACTGCGGCAATACATTTGTTTTCGGGCGACGTCGTGTGCCGGCACTTTAAGCGCAGCCTTATTGATCACGCTTTAGTCGTTCGCGGAAGACTTTATCAAAGCACAGCCTTTCCACGATGGGCTTCCTCAACCCTGCGGAGGACTTCCCACTCAGCTTATTTTTCCATTTTACCAACTCTTCTTTTACTTGCTTGGCAAAGAGTTTTATTCCCCGCGTCGTGTGATATCTTCTTCCCCGTCAGTAGGGTGAGCACCTGCATCTGGCTCAACACCATTGGTTTAGGGCAGCTGAACCTTGGCCAGATTCTTATCAACTCCTGAAGCTCCTTCAGTACCAGAGGACCCAGGCCTACAGATTCCTCATCCATCACGGGCTTATACGCAAAAAGAACGACCCCCTTATCAGTAAAAAGGTCATTCGCATCTGGTTCAGGATCCCTAATTTCCAGAACACCAATCATGCTGCAGTTCTCCTCACACCTCTGTATCACTCAAGCAGCTTCCTTCATTTTCCTGTAGCATCTTTGCTGCAGATATTTCCTAACATTTGACTGGACCATAATTGCACATTGCTTCAAATGTTCATACAGTATTTCTTTCTTTGTCGTTCCATTCTCGATATTGACTGGAGAAGGCAGGCTGCTCTATTCTGGTTATTCTCTGTAGGCAGCCTGTATGATGACCGTTGCAGCACGTTTGCGCAGATAACTTTTTCTCTCCAACCTTCCTTGGATAAGAGCTCTGTAGTATTTCTTAAGTGTAAGAACGTTTCTTTTCTTTCTATCAGACTCTGCTCTGATCTGAGAAAGATCTAACTGTAAAGAAAGGGATTGGCCTCTTTCCTGCTCCAAGGTACTCCCTGCTTCTTTTAGTGCTAACTTAATTTCCAACTTTTCTTGCTCCATTTGTTTCTTCACCTTTTTTACTTCGTGAAGCTTTTCATTTCTTTCACTGACTGTCAGTCAGACCTGAAACCTCCTCTTTCAGGTTTCTGTTCTCTCTTTTTTCCATCTCTAAAACACTCAAGATCATTTCGTAGTCATCCTTCCATCTACACACCTCTGTGCTGAGACTTTGGATCTCCTGGCTCTAGACATCTAGCTTTGTGTTGAGAGTGTGGAGCTTTTTCCGAGAGACTTCCAGATCAGTACTAAGACTGCAAACCTCTTTTTGAGAGACTTCCAGCTCTGTATCGAGACTGTGAAATTCCTTTTGAAAGATTTCCAATTCTGTGCTGTGACCATTGACCTCCTAGTGAGAAACATCCAGCTCTACGCTGGGCGTGTGAAGCTCTTTCTGAGAGTTTTCCAGCTCTGTACTGAGATTGCAAAACTCCTTTTGAGAGATTCCCAGCAGTGTGCTGAGACTGTGAGACTCCTTCTGAGAGAGTTCTCAACCATGGCTTCAATAATAGCATTTACCATCTCTAGATCAGTCCTCAGGTCCTCCAACTCAGTCCATAAGAGACGATCTTCTCCCAAGTCCCAGACTCAGAGTAAGCTGCGAACAGAGACCTCTGTAGCTCAGCGTTATCTTCCCTCTCCTGTTCCAATTGTTCACAGAGATCACAGTCATGTCTGGTCGTTTGCAGTGCATATTCAGGGCTGGTTAAGGGATCGTCACTTTTTTGTTCTGGCTCTGCTTCCCTGGTACTGTTTTTTGAGGGTTTCTCACTGTCAGAACTGGATAGATATTTCTTCGGGGTACACGATTTCTGCATTGGGCCCTCTGGAGATTCCACCATTCCTGAGACGAATCTTCCAGTCACTCTAGCCTGCAGGCCATCTTGGCCCCATTCCTCGGAGCAGGGACTCCTCTTCCTTAATGTCTAAAGCACTTATTCCCATGATCTGTTATTTATATTATCTGTTATTTATTGGATTACCACATGTATTACTGCTGTGAAGCGCTATGTACATTAATGGCGCTATATAAATAAAGACATACAATACAATACAATTCCAATGTTGCAGGGTCATCTGCGAACATGTCTGTATTTTCCACGGTAAGCTGAGTACCTATTCTCTTTTTCTTTCTCTTCTTTTTCACTTTGGAAGACTCTGGTGCATAAGGGATACTAAGGTCCCCTTCTTTGCTTGAAACTTCTGCAGTGTCACCCACCATGTTTTTCTTGCAGTTGCAGTAGCAGGCGGAAATATTCAGTGTTCAGCTGGTCCTGCCCTTGCTGTCTGCATTCATTTTCAAGGACGTAGGGACACAACGTTTCCGTGTGTCCAGGTACACCCAACATCATAGGGGTGTTTCACTGGTGCGTCTCATTCCTGGGACCATATAAGAGGCATCTTCACCGTCATCGGAAGGTCTGAAGGGACACTATCGTGTGGCCATGTTTATTACTGAATAAACACATTTCACCCTTCATTCTGGCACTTTCAGGTGTATTCTTCACAATGACCTTGGAAGGCGCTGCAACATGAATATTTTCCTGTATATGCTAGAACCACAGCTGGTAGTCATACATCTGTGGCAGACTTTACTTGCATAGCTTTCGCAAGCATCTCTGTAAACGTCTTACTTTTGCTCAGTATCCTTTTTAAAAACCCATGTGTTTTTTGTTTTGCACACGTGATGGAGCAGACTCTATTCACAGAATCAGTAACTTGTGTGGGTCACCATCTGTAGCCGTCCCCCCAGTCAGACTGTGGAGTTTGTGGCTTCATCCAGCACAGTGTACCTTGGTTTTCTGCCTCGATTTGAAGCTCTGGTCACCTTTGCATGCATTTCTTCCATCTTATTCCTGTTGCACAAGCTGTTGCAAGGACTGTTGCAAACAAAAGCACACAAATAAATTCCCTGTCTGTCACCGGTGGCCCCATTGAAATCCAAGGGTCACCTCTCACCCCCCTCCTTTGTAAGTAAAGTACGTGTAACGTATATAGCACATGTAATCCCCCCCAAAATGAATCTGGGACAGTTCTACTCCACAAAACCCTACCAGTCCAGGCAAGATAAAAGGAGCTGACAAGGTTACATTTCTGCATTGAACCTACATTGACTTCCACTGACTTTAGCTGACATAATTGATGTGGCATACTGTATGTTGCAATTGTGATTAAATGTTCATTTTTTTCCTATCCTTGTTCATGTCTATTACATAACATAAGTGCATAATGATGATAATTGCACAGAAATAAGGAACTCACAAGGACATTTCATGTACAGCTTCAAGTCTTTTATAAGCCAATCTGAGATTTAAAAGCATGGGGAAAATAATGAATTAACATTTTACCCTGTCACAGCAACAGATTTCTACAGGATGTGAACATGGCATCCTTAATATCACCACAGGGAATGGAGGGGGGAGGCGGGGAATAGTGCAGAGACCAGAAAAGTAGTGGTTGTACACACAAACACTGTTTTCATTCTAAATAAAGTAGGTATATTTCAGATTGGCTATTGGTCTGGCTAGTCACAGTTCTTTGGAGATTACAGAACATGGATTTCAAGTGGTAGGAGCAGCAAAATGAAGACACCCATGATTGTATTTGTCTTCGAAATGTTGTCGCACAATGGGAATTGCTTCTGATTTGGCCACTATTTAATATGCTGTGACCCCGCTTCTTAGTACCAAAGAATAAACCAACTTAGCATATTTATTAAAGGTCTTCGAAAAGACTATGATGGAGCATTTTTAAGCTGCTTTTTTCCCCAACTTGATCCCGGCAATCTGTGTCAAGCTGAAATAGTACATGTATTTGTGGGCTTCTTGTTTTTGGACATTCATTATTTTTTTTACTGTACATAAATTAGGTGCATTTGGTGAATTATTAGGACTTTATAGATGTAGTTTCAGCTTTTTGTATAAAAAGTAGAGAACTGGAGAGCAAGTTCAGTGATTAAAAGACTTGATCTGCATGACAGCCTTTAAACATGAGGGAGAATGGAACATTGGGAACAGCTGAGTCAGGTAACGTACCCATAACCTTAGACATGCAAAACCCGTATCCTAATCACTATGCTATAACTCTTCATGGTCTGAGAATAAAAGACAATTTTACAAATGTATTACCAAAACTATTTTCTACATGCAAGTCAATAGCAATTTTGCAATTCTACTAAGTCCAACTCGCATCACAATAAATAAAGAAATACATTCAAAGATAAAAGTTGAGTACGTTATTATTTACCAATAAAATTGACAAACATTTACACTCTGAAGATGCTAGCCATTCTGTGACTGTTTTTATGATCATTCAGACTTCTTCAGACAATGGGTAAACATGAAGATCTCAGGAAGTGTATTGCAACGAATCCATTATTGACATAGGTGATCGTGGTGTCTACCCAGCCATGGGAAGTCTTCACCAATACCACCGCTATTTCGCTATACAGCATGTCATGATGGTGTGCAAGCATATACACTAAGGGAGTAATTCTATATAGTCCTAAGCGGACATTTAGGCCAAAAAATTCTTACTTCATTGACTAATGGTGGGTATATTCACTGCCAAACCGAAAAACTCAAACAGGGCACAAGCAATAATCAAAGTTCTATTTCAGTGTCCGGATAGTTCTAAATAACATTTGGTTTTTGATGGGTTCAATTGGTTTTGGATTTTGGGAAAAATATGGGAAGAAAACTTTTTCAAACTTTGAAGTTTTTACCTATTTTGTGTTCATTTTGTTTTCATTCCAGAACTCAAAAGTTGACCCAGTTTATAAAATGTAAAAAAAAAAAAAAAAGAAGAGTTTCAAGGATAAACCTGAGCTTGTCTGTGTATTTTGGCTCAAATTTCACTTGGATTTGAAAATACGTTCAACTCGAACTTCCTAACAAACTTCAGATTTCGTTTCTGGGTCTTTCTATATACATCTACCCCAAAATAACTTGGGATTCTCCATTTTTTGTTCAGGAGTTAATTAAAGAGACAAGTTTTAATTACATTCTTCTCAAGAAGATAACAGCCACTGACAAACAGTGTGTTAGTAAGACGAAACGGAATGGGACATTTGGCTCTCGGCTATCTTCACTGGCGTTGGGCCATAAGGGACCCTACGCCGTAGCCGCTCCAACACTGGACACTCAGTGCCGTTTCGCCAATAAGGTATATTAATTTAAGGGTTTTTTAGCGGTTAGGGTTGGGGGTTTTAAGGTAAAGGGTATGGGGTTGAAGATACGGGTTTTAGGGTAAGGGGTTATGTTTGTAGGGTAGGGGATTAAGTTAAGGGGTTAAAGTTTTTAGGGTATAGGGATTAGTGTAAGGGGTTTTAGAGTTAGGGCTTAGGGTAAGGGGTTAAGGTTTTTAGGATAGGGGTATCAATGCGTTAGCATTAGGGGTTAAGATTAGGGGGTTTTAGGGCAAGGTGTAAGGTTAGAGGCTTACCTTGGCAATGAAACGGCCGGCGGCGAGGTGAGTGGCGGTTAAACGCCGGCAGAGATTTGGTCGCATCAAAGCGGTCGCAAACTAATGTCGTAAACCGAGAAGAAAAAAAACAAAATCCTTTATAATTTCTGTGGGGTTCCAGAATTTATGACTGGACTGCTCATACACCCACATTTTCTTGGCTCAGATTAAAAAAAAAATATATATATATATATATATACTGTATATATAACAACAATAAACAAATGTCACACTTACCCAACTTTCTACTTTATATTTCTATTTTTTCATTTTTTTTAAAAATATATATATATATATTATGTATATTGCTTGAAAAAGGACCCTGTGAAGTCTGAAACGTCGCTGTTGATTTTTGTACCTGCCTTGATGCATTGATTAAACATTTTCTATTTTTTCTACTCTGGAGTGCTATTTACTACCTCTTTCCTTTAGAACAGGGGTGTGCAAACTGAGGGGTGATGTGCGGCGCTTACAAAGGCCCCGCGCTCTTCCCTACAACATTTAAAGAAAATGCCGGGCGGAGCACGTAAGGCCTCTGTAACGGCTTCTTACCTGCTCTCCAGTGGCTTCTGGCTACACGTTGCCATGACAACGTGACATCACATGACGTTGTGACATCAAATGACGCAGTGGATGCTGGAGAGAAGGTAAAGGGGGGGGGGAAGGCGTGAGCCGGGGGGAGAGAAGGCAGGGGGCGCAAATAAAATAGTTTGCGCAACCTTGCTCTATATTATACTTTGATCCAGTTTTGGTGAAAAAGGATTGTCCTACCTGCACCCAATTTATCAGCTAAGTTTGTCCTTATTTAATACATAGGGAGTGCCTTTATCCAATTTTCTATTGTGTGTATATGTGTGTGTGTGTATTTACCGTATATCTCAACATTTTAGGCAGTAACCATCAATGATTGTCATAAACAATTGCTGAATAATGTGATACTAAAGTGATTATTTATGTGTAGAATAAACAGATTGGCTTAGGTTTTAATGTACAACTAATCTCACTGAGTTATTCACTAAACGGTGACAGTGCGCATACTGTATCTGCACAGTCGCGGTTCAATGAAGAAACTCCACTGACTCTTTACTGTAAGTCAAATGACTCGCCCACTCCCGTAGGAATAAACATGACATTTCTTGACCTTGCCATCAGTATCATGAACAATGTATTACACGAGGGGTGCGCATACTTTTTAGTCTGTGCTCCGCTGTCTGCTCCCCCTCCTTGCTCGCCCCCCCCCTTTTACCTGATCGCCAGCGTTTTCTGACGTCATGAGACCCCGCAGCATCATTTGATGCCCCGTTGGCATGGCGACGGAGATTAGGTAAGTGAGTTTACAGAGGCCTCACGCGCACTCCCTGGCATATCATTTAAATGCTTTGGGGAAGAGCGCGGGGCCTCTGTAAACGCTGTGCCCCCCTCAGAGAATCTCGCGCCCCCCCCCCAATTTGCGCACCCCTGTATTACACACTAAGGTTCACTGTAAAACAACTGATAGAAACACAATACTCCACGCTGAGAGGTTGTCACTACCCCACCCCTCAAAAGAGGATTGTCCTATTTGCAGATGATTCACGTTGTGAGGAATGATGATGATGTCACAAGTCGGGATGCACAGTTTATCGAAATCAGACAAAGATTCCTTGGAAGAGGATATACACTACAAGAAATACAGCGTAGTATACATATTGCAATGCTCGGAATTAAAATCTACTTCACACCCCCTCCACTTCTAAATAAATAGCTACCCATAGCTTTATTATTATTATTATTATGTACAAATACAGCATTGCCTCAAAACACAATGGGGCAGCGGTCAATAAGCATTAGCATATTATCGCGTCCAATTATCTTTTGAAACCAATATTGTCTCAATGATCCCTTCTTGGATATAAAAAATGAAATCGTTTGCCGGTAGCTAGTCATTTTCTTACTAAAGGACATTCACCGACGATGGTATGCTGCATGCCAATTGACTGGATAATAAACCCCCCTCGACATGGTAACAGATCCCTGATGCTTCTCAGACGAGTAGCTTTGTGGATATACACTTTGGACACGGTACAGCGGGAAGGACTAAATGTGAACTTATTCCTCACATGTCTTTTGGTTCAATGATAACGGCGATTATATTAACCTGGTCTACCATAGTTTACAGTATGGTCCAACAACTCTATCAGCATCTTCAGGATCATATAGTTTGTATTTCCACTCTACTTTCTGATAGTCTGCTTTGTATTACTTTCTGTGTTCACATTTTGCTATTGCTTTAAGTAATTGTTCCATTTTATACCTTTATCGACATACACTTAGATCTCGATTTCCCCCAATTGTAAGGTTCCCCTCATATCTGCTTTAGGGGCAACTATGGTCTATCTGCCTTCTACACAGTACTAGAACCTCTAGGAGATTAGGCACCATTAACGGTATAGCTCATTGTTCTGCTTTCATCTAGTTAAGCCTTTAAAATACCCTGAATTTGAGATATTGCCCATTGGGTAGCTCGCAGCTACGAGCTCCAACATTCGGCTTGCACATTGCAACTTTGGGAGACTTGTTGGTGTATCTCATACTGTGGTGCTGAACCGTGGTGTACTTAAAGCTTTGGTTCATACCTACCTGCAACCTGCCTGTTTACCCCTTTTCCCCCTGTATTATGTATAAAGGGTTTGACTTTATTTATCACAATAAGAACATCAATGTTCAATTCTGACAGGCCAGGGGGGGGGGGGGTGGCGGGGGCAATTTTCCCTTGCCCACCCACCCCTGGTTTTAAGGATATCCCTGCTTCAGCAAAGGTGGAGTAGTCAAAGAATGAGTCACTGATTGAGCCATCTGTGCTTAAGCAGGGAAATCCTTAAAATCTGACCTGTAAGGGGGGGGGGAGGGTCCTTGAGTACTGGAGTTGAGAACTCCTGGTTAATCATACGGCTATCCACTAAAGAGAATAATCTAACATTAACCTGGTGTTAAACAGTTACTGTAAATAGCATATTGCAACACTGGGGTTACTCATATGCAAGTAATACAGTATGCTAATGATCTGTTCTCCTAACATCGCGGATGCACAAAAGTCCGGTAATGTTAGCATGGGGAAATAACGTTAAGATAAACACTGCAGGTCACACCAAAACTTGCCGGTTTTTTTTCCAGCCAAACCCTGATTATCCTAACATTATTTCATAGCATTGCCAATACAGAAAAATACAGGTTTAAGTTAAACCGAAAAAATGTTACCCTAATATATCCTTTTGGTCTGGCACTTAGCCTATTTTATTTTTTTTAAATAGTTACACGTGTCAGACCAAAAACAGCAATATATTTATTTAACATAATGTATTACTAAAGACAACAATAGATACAGCTGATAATGTGTCAAATAGTTAATGCTTTAAACTGCATTCTGTTGCATATTGTTGAAAGTGAATGCAGGATATGTTTGCTAGAGTTGGCATGATAGGTAATATATTTGCGAGTTACTACAGCATGTAGAAAAATAACAAAACATATAATCATAACATGTCACATTGACATTTGCAGGGAATAGAAGAAACATTCGAACAAAACGATCTTTTCCTCTTTTTTTGCAGAGGAAGGAGCAGGCTGACTATGCACCCTTTGATACGGTAACAGGGAGTGTGTTCGCATGCCCTCTATGGCATGCTGCTCAAGGTTAATCCATTGATGGCACCGACCAGTAGGGACAGAATCTTGGTAATGTTGGTGCTATTTGCTTCACTATTTGGGTTACGATTCTATGATAAAAGACAAAAATACCCAATGCTACATGCAATGTGACAAAATACATAGTTAAATACTTCAATGTTGGTATTCTCATGAGTAAGAGTCATTTAGTTAAACCCTTTGGGGTTAGAGCTTGCTGAGATTGTGTATTCATTACGATTCTATGATGCCTGCTATTTTGATTTATCAACTCTCTAAAATGAAGAGCAAGATAAGCAGAGCACTGAATTCAGCGCAACTGCTGCTGATAATACAGAATTGCCTCTAGACTCTAGAGTCTAGAGCATTCAGCTACAACAGCTGGGGCAAGAGCAGTAACTGGAGCAGGAGGTGCAGGAAAAGGAACTTAAGCAGAAGGTGCTGAAACTGGATCTTGATCAGAAGGTGCTGGAGCTGCAATTGGAGCAGGAGGCGCTGGATCTGGAACTTGAACAGGAGGTGCTGCAGGGATGGGAGCAGTAGCTGCGTATGTGACCACACAGACAGCAGGACCCCCGGGAGCTGATGTAGTCCCACCAGAGCTAACCATGAGCAACTTCCCACGCTCCCCCCGATAATACACAGGGGGTGATAAGTTGTGCCCCACTCCCCCTGATGATACACAGGGGGGTGATAAGTTGCGCCCAGGGACCGTGATGGAATATGAGAAGGCAGCAGTACCAGAAAAGTAGATCCAGGAGAAAGGAGGGGTCCAGAAGTCAGGAAGAGTCCTGTTGAGAGGAGGGTAGTGAGGCAGGAACTGTTTCAGGCAGGCGGTAGGCACAGGTCAGCAACAAAGAAAAAAGCCGACGCGAAAAGGGTCCAAAGAGCAAAGGGGAAAATTTTAGTTGCAGGGAAATGGGGCCAGGCAACAAGCACAGTCAGGGCCAAAATAACCTGTTGCAGCAGCACAGGTAACAAGCATTTCTCGGTTTAAATAGTGCTGGGACCAGAAAGTAACTGAGCTGAACAGTAAACACTGGAGAACAGGAGCGGAAAAAGACCCTAATCCTGGGATGCCAGGTGAGTTCTTCATTGAAGCAGCAGTTGAGACATGATGGCATACTCCTCTGGACACACTTTAGTGAGCACTATCGTCACTGTGTCCCCCTCTTGCTGCTCATCCATATAAGACACATCCATGGAGCTCTCTAATGCAACTGATGGGGGTCTGTGCAATGGCCCCTCACATTGTTTTTTTTTTTTTTTTAATATGCTCTAATACATGAAATAAATATATTGGAGATAAAAATATAAAAAAATTAAACCAGCAAAAAATAAATTGGGGAAAACGCAGATATCTTCTTGATGTGGGCAAAAACATGATCCAGAGATAGCATATACATTTTTATTTATTTATTGAAGATAGGTATAGAAAAATGAGAGCAAGGAATAATTAAAACATAAGTAAAAACAATCACAGGCCGGGACGAGGTATATGTTCAAATACATTAGTACATTTATCCGCTATTGATTTTGGTCATGGCTGTTGTTTCTGCATATCAAAAGCTTAGTGAATTCCAGTTAAACTCAGGCAACATCACATTATTTGCCCTGATTGAACAGAGCTTAGTGAATTTGGCTCTTAGTCTCAAATGAAACCATGTATAAAAATCACACTCCTTTTAAGCACCCTTCCTGCTTTTAACAAATGGACGCTCTTAAATGCAAAGCCATAAATGACATCACAAGAAGTGACAGCTGGGCAGCAGAGAGACGCAGAACCCTGAACATGGCAGCACACAGAGGAAGACCATGAACTCTGTTACTTAGTGCGATTTAACACGATTCATTTATTAGTCCTTTCTTGATATTTTAACATATTCAGTGGCAAGGGTCCATTGTAACCAGTGTGCCACCAGCCCCCCCCTCCCCCCCGATCCCTGAGCGATCACATGGCGTAATGTTGACCCGGACTCAGGAAATGGCAGTGAAGGGGGCTCTACTTTCATTTTGATCTACCTTTAAAAAATAGCATATGCACATATGTTTTTGACCTTTCTCTTACCAACCATACAATGCACAGGCCTGCATATAAGGAGCCTGAATGGATCATTACCTCATCCAGCTCAGCATCATGGAGATTACACAGCAGTGCACAAGAAATGTGGAGGGAACCATGAACTCATGTGGAGGGATCCTGTGAGGAAACATGGCCATTACATTGCCTTTCCACTGGCCATACTAAATGTAGCAAAGTTTAATTCAATTAGATAACACAGTGGAAAAAGCCACATGGAGTCCTGAGATGCAGCAATTCAACCAAAGAATTACTGGAGCTGGTAGGGTAAGAGAAGCCCCTCCGCCTTACTGTAGCATGGGAAGGGATACTGCACTGTGGAATGCTAGTGGCCCGGTGTCAGAAAGTTCTAAAAAAGCACAGCTTGACACTGGCAGAAAAACCCTTGAGCCTGTAAGAGTGATGAAGACGGCACCTTAGTTGCGATAGAGGGGATTGTGGGAGGAAACAGGCATAAAGTGAGATACTGGGAAGACATATAAGTGACTCAGCAAGGCAGACAGAGGCAGATAGACCGAAGGAGCATGAGCTAACACATTCAAAATAATGATTATATAGAAACCAGATTGGAAATGCAGGAGGCAATAAAACAATTTGAAGCTAAACTGGGATCCAGAATGAGCCATCTGGTAGACAAATACAAGTAAAAGAGAGGATTAAGCAGTCTCAGTGACTGGCCTTTCTGCTGGGACAAGCACCAAGTTATGAGTAGAGATGGACGAACATGTTAGCAAATCTGCCAATGTTCAGAGAGACAGAGACTTAAATTTGCTGGAGTCCAAAGTGCTATATATACCACCCCAAACACACCATTATACAACATTTGGAGAGACACCTGTGTACAAAAAAGGAATATACCTAACATACCTGGGATATACTGTATGCTATTTGGGGTAAGCAAATGAATTAAATCAGCACATATCCCAGGTATCTCAGGTGTGTTCCTTTTTGTGCATA
This sequence comes from Ascaphus truei, assembly GCF_040206685.1. Taxonomy (NCBI): domain Eukaryota; kingdom Metazoa; phylum Chordata; class Amphibia; order Anura; family Ascaphidae; genus Ascaphus; species Ascaphus truei. The sequence goes on from NC_134483.1 coordinate 33,145,682, forward strand.
TATGTCCCACCAAGTACGTTTTAAAGATAGGAAATCCAAGTTCATCAATGTGCGAAAACGCAATTTTCGCAGCGGGTTCCAACTTTGGCAAAAAGTTTGCTTATTTCAAGTCATGAGATGTACAGTAACAGCATTTCATAAACCCAGATCAGATTTAATTAAGTAACTTGAAAGTCCATTGGAGATAAAAATCCAGAACTGTAATAACTGTTCCTCAATTATATTAGTGCAGGCAACAGCTTTTTCAAAATAGTAGAAGACGTGTTACATGTGTGCTTACAAATAATAAGTTGCTAAGTGGAACTCAATGTGTAACTTTTATTTATTAGGAAACAAGAAGTAATTTTTTTCTCCTTATAGAATTAAAAATCCAAATCAATAGCTCAGAACATAAATAAAAAGAAAACACTTTGTCACGTACGGCAAACCTGGGAGCACGTGATCTACATACGGGACAGGGGTTAATATACAGCTCACTAGCTGGACCACTTTTCACCTTTGTAAAGGTCCCTCAAATGAACAATATCTCTCCTCAATCCGTCCCCATATACCATCTGTCACGACCGGACACAAGTGAGCATGTGACTTACAGTAGGTATGCAACCAGGGCTAATACACATGGATACTCTCGCCAACTCCCCTTTCTCCTGCGCAAGGTACTTAACCCCTTACTCAATTTCAATCATGTCTATCCACTTCCACCACCAAGGAATATGCAAAATATGTAATTAATACATATCTGCCAGGGTTTCGGGTCCCTGTTTATTATTTAGAAAACTATGCACTTAACGTGTCATGGAACAGAAATACCCATTTCTGCCTTCTCTGTTTCCACCCCACCCCCCTTTCCTTGGCAGTTCTGCTTGCTAGCTGTATTTGGATGTTACTTTCCTTGCAGTTTCACTCCCAGTGCAGATGGAATGGATACATTATGTTGCCTTTTTTCCTTGCAGTCTGTCACACCCTGGTTGCCCTGGCAACATCTCCAGTCCTCCAAGTTAATGGGCTTTCCCATTCCCCCCTGTCCCTGCTGACAGTTCGTTTGGCCTGACACCGATCCCTGTGTCACAAGCAGTACCCACTGTCTTTACTTCCTGACATTGGCAGAGTTAGTACATTTATGTTACACCCCTATGGCAAGGCCAATTCTTTTCACCTGCCCTTAACTACAAAGCATCCACAGAGATACACCTTCCCAACACAAACATCTTATCCACAAGTGCCTGTTTTTATTGCTGCTTTCCCAAATAAAGTGAAGATAATATACAGGACTTGTTATGCTTTGGAAAGAGGGCAAAGTTGAAGCTAGCTGGGTTCATTCATAACCTAGACATGACCCTGGATCCAGAATATAACACACAAAAAATTGTTGCAGCAAAATGTGTCTGCAACAGTTTATTCAGAGCCCAAAGCATCGCTTATTAAAGAATTGTTTAATATATGCAAAAATACAGTGCTTAGATTACAGAAAAAGAATATTACAAGAACATACAATTGACGACAGGGAAGCCCAATGCTACATCCAACATGACAGAAATACTGTACACATGTATTTCTGTCATGTTGGATGTAGCATTGGGCTTCCCTGTCGTCTGTTGTATACATATGCCACGCTCAATAGCACTCCATTTTGACACCTATACATATATATATTTTGTGGGGGCTCAGGGGTTCCCAAAAAGAGCTTACTGGGGTTCTGTGTTTTGTTAACCCATTCTCAGCTGTTCCAGCTGGTGGAGGTTAGTGGCTCCTCCTTCCCAGGTCTTAAGCACGCCTCTCTCCACTGCCTTAGTTTGCAAGTGTCTCATTCTGCTGGATATAGACCCACTGTGGTCTTTCTCCCTCCTAATAGAGGTAAATGAGAATTTTAATCCTAATAGAGGTATATTAGTATTTTATTTGGTAGTGTTAGGCCTTGCGAACAGGTGTCTGCCTTGACGTGGCTCGCAAGCTTACAATGCTTTGGCCAAAGGGTTAAACTAAATGACCCTATTTCAAGAGAATATATAAGTATTTACTGTGTATTTCTGTCATGTTGGATGTAGCATTGGGCTTCCCTGTTGTCTGTTGTATACATATGCCACGCTCAATAGCACTCCATTTTGACACATATACATATATATATTTTGTGGGGGCACAGGGGTTCCCAAAAAAGTGCTTACTGAGGTTCTGTGTTTTGTTAAGAACATACAATTACAGTAAATGCAGAAGTTTCTGAAAATAACTGGATAAAACATAAAACAAAAATCTCTATACAGTACGTTACGCTATGTCATTGGTCACTAGAGAGGGAAGTCACTGGTGTATAAATATGAAAATTCACATATTTGGTCCAAAACACACCTCTTATGAATTCTGATTTCATAACTCCTAGGCAAGCCCTATATACCAATATTTTCCAATTGTAAACCACATATGCCCACCATGTTGTAAATCAGCTACTAGTTTTTACGACTTAGAAAAACCCTGCTCTGAAAAGGCGTTTCAAATCATGACTCAATATATAAACACTCATAACTTCATTTCCCCAATACTTCGAAAGATGCCATCTTCACGGCTGTGTTCGTGCACTCCACATGCATGCTTACACCTAATTTAACAGCCTAATATCTATTTTCTGTAGAACCTCCACGGGAAGCGGTGATGCGGAGCGCCGAATAGTCGTGAAACGCGTAAGAGCTTTTCCTCACTCCTATCTGCACCATGGTGTTTAAATAAAGAAGTTTTTTATTCCACCGGCTGGCATCCCGTGACATCCTTTCTATATGGCTGTGCTCCGCATCACCGCTTCCCGTGGAGGTTCTACATTCTACTAACTACAGCAGACGCACGCCGATTGAAGCATGCAAGACATTTGACGTGAGTTACCATTTCAATTTGGGAGGTGTACATCAGGTGGATGTTCAGCGTTTTAGACATCGTCCTCATTGGGAGTGATGTAGTGGAGCTAATCATTCTCCATGTACAGCACTCACCAGGACATTACATATTTGTCTATCCATAGCGCCCACCTATATATACCACAACACTCACCTGACTGAGTTTTTGTTTGCTTGATGTTGCTCTTCAATCAAGATTTATCTGCCTAATTGGTCTTATCAAGACTTGTTACCCGTAGTCATTAGAGCACTATTGTTGAACTCTGTTCTATTACCCTAACATCTATTTTCGCAGGTATACTTTAGAATAGAGGGTATCACCGGATATTCTTATATTTAATAAAGTCCTCCAACTAATCGGTGACCTCTGGGTCACCTCCCTTTGGGATGCACAAGCAATATCTCAGGAATGTTAGTTTCCTTTGAGGCTGACAGCGTAGTATCTGGCTATCGTTTATTGCCTTCTAAACAACACATATGTCACTTTCAGTGGGCCATCAGTGATGGGCCTCCCCAATTAAGCCCTTTTTGAAGATCAGCACAGATCAAGGAAAAGTCTTGACCTGTCATAACCCCAATATATTGTTATTTTTAAACTCAAATTGTAGCTACATTAATGTTTGAAGCACCAGATTGATTAAAAGATTGAACATCTCATGATATTATCATGACTCACTTTATGAAGGATTCTCAAGTTCCTAAATATCAAGTGATCTTCTGCTATACTTGTTTTCGGTTGAGGATTTGGAAGTTATACCTTGTGCCACTGTCTTCACTTAATGGTGGGGGTGATGACTACAAGGTAAAAATATCTGCCACGACTGCAACATAATTTGTTGCAGGGAAGAAGGGGCTCTAAAAGGTTTAACGTGGAGTCAGCTTACAAATTAACAATGATCTTTGCATTTGTGCTACACAAATATCTTTTTTTTCACTTTTTTAAAAATAAAGCAGACCACCCAGGATGTTGGGCTTTATCAAGAATAAAGCTTACATTTTGATTGACAGCTGCCATAATTTGGCTGCAGTCTGGGATAGAGCAATATGGTTGAAAGCAAATGAAGCACTTCTAAGTCCCCACTTTGGAAGCAAAGGCTATTTGCAATAGTCATATGTTCCAAACTGGAAGTAGACCAGATAACAAGTTTAGTTTGAAGAAACAGTAAAAAGAAACTGCTAAAATTGTGAACATTACTGTATTCATATTTACTGTATTTATTTGTAAAGAAGACCACTCTCAGACAGACAAGCAGAAAGGGGAATCTTGTATTTGAAGATTCATTTTGGGGGGGTGGGTGGGGAGGTTGTTGTATGTTTTTTTTAAATAGAATATCTTAAATAGGGATTATTGGGAGCTGGAAAAAATCCAGATCAGGAAATATTTGATCATTCTTCCAGCACTTCTGGTAAATAATGAGCATATGAATTCCTTTTTCAATTGTCAATAAAACATCCATTGCAGTAGCTAGCTGACCTCCCAACTCTCTGAGTCAGAAATACTGATTGAAAGGGATCATTTACTACGATCAAGAAAGGGAACTAATGTGGTGTTTAATAGGTGAAATTTAGGTAATTGGCACCGTAACCATTTCACTGCCAGGACCACAACCAGGGGTCGCGATCCCATGGCAGGAACCAGTCCCAGTAATGCGAATGGAACTGGAAGGGGTTCTGATTTACGTTCAAATCGTGTTCACTACTCCATCGGACCTCCCTCTAAACAATGAGCACAAATATGGCGTTCCCTGTATGTCATTAGGGCCCTGGGCATACCAGCTGTCATGACATACAGGGAACATTTTAAGTGCAGCCTAAGGGTTACATTTTTTTTAAATAAACATCTCAATATTTTTTTTAAATGTTGGTATTTTCTTGGTAACTAATTGCATTGGAATGTTGATACAATCTTTATGCAATATCTTTTGTGATAAGACTGTTGGTGGGTCTTCGAAATTTAGAGGCAAATGTTCAATTCACTTATTTTCTTTGTCCTATATCATTGTGAGGTAAGAAATAAAAAAAGATTCAATAAAAATAAAAACACATTTAATTTTTCAGGTATCAAATAAATTATTGTTACATTAATCTAACCAATGCACTTGTAAACATAGTTACAACTTTAAAGGGGTACAGTAAATTGAGTAGCATAATGAACATATACACACACACAGGAACAAATCCTCCCTAAGTCTCCTGGTCAGAAAGCGTATCGCACAGCAGATGCTAATGCCAATTATTGACTATGGAGACATAGTATATGGCTCAGCACCTCAAACCCACCTTAGCAAATTTGACACCCTCTACAATTCAATTTGCTGTTTTGTTCTCCAATGCAACTATAACACACATCACTGCGAAATGCTCAAAGAACTAGATTGGTCATCACTCGAGTCTAGGCGCAAAGTTCACCTTTCCTGTCTTGCCTTCAAATTCTTTATGGGCAAGCTACCCAGCTATCTGAACAAGCTCCTCACCCCTACCACATGCAGCACTTATCACCTGAGATCAGACTCCAAAAGACTGTTCATGGTTCCAAGGCTCAACAAAGTATCCGGCCGCTCCTCCTTCTCTTACCGTGCACCCCAAAACTGGAACAACCTACCAGAGACTCTTACTGTACATCCACCACCAGTCTAAGTTCTTTCAAATCTAAGGCTGTCACACATTTTAATCTGGTCTGTAACTGTTTCATACGCCCATAATATATATTATCTTTAACTGTGCATGCAATGTCTTGTATATAATGTATACCCTGCTCATTATGTAACTGTATTTGTAAACATGTATTATTTGTCTTAACTCTATGCCCAGGACATACTTGAAAACGAGAGGTAACTCTCAATGTATTACTTCCTGGTAAAATATTTTATAAATAAACACACACACACACAAACACATTTTAAGTTATTTCACAGCTTTTGAGCACAGCCTGGGTTAAGATGCATAGCCAGTAAACTTACCCACAGACAGCTGTTTCGACCTTAATGGGTCTCATCAGTGTGAGGTTGGTTATACTGGCTTGCAAAAATGAAGCTTTGGATAGGTTTCACCACACTTAGTTAAGTTAAGTTGAAACCTATCCAAAGCTTCATATTGCAAAGCCGGTATAACCAACCTCACACGGATGAGACCCATTAAGGTCGAAACAGCTGTCTGTGGGTGGGTTTACTGGCTATGCATCTTAGTTATAATGGTAAAACCGGAAACATAGGTGTCCATATTACCTCCAATTTTATACCGGACAGGCATCGGAAATACCGGCCTGTCCGGGTGAAAATCGGACACCTGGCAACCCTAGGCCTGGCCAAGGAGTTAACAGGCCATAAAACATTTTTGAACTTTTAAAATCCAACTCCAGTTAAGTTCTCTTTGAAGCCCAGCACAGCCCCATGGCAAGTCCAGACCTGTCGGAAACCCAGTACATTGTAGTTTTAAACCCAAATTGTGGCACCATTAACCTGAAGAACCAGATGCATAAAAATACCAAATATCTCAGGATGTTATCATGACACCCCTCTTTACTCGGCTCAAAGAGTGCTACATCAAGGTGTCTTATATACAGTGGTGCTCAGTGTCTCTAATTACCTTCTCAGGGTGCTGCATATATGTAGCACTGTATGCTGGGTGATAATGGTGAAATGCAGGGCTACAAACCTGTCTAACACATGCAAATGAGCACAAAGTCATATTTCCATTTGCTACAGTATATGCTTTACTGTGGAGGGTTTTTGTCGCTTTTTTTACACACCATAACTTAACTATGTATGTATGTATGTATGTATGCATGCATGTATGTATGTATACATACATACATACATACATACATACATACATATATATATATATATATCACTGTTTCCCCTTGAACACAGAAAGTTACCGGTGCTGCCCTTTGACCTGTTGGCTCCCAGGAGCCTAAGCCTCCGCCACGGAGAGCCTGGGGTGATTTACTTACAATCTGGTGCAGCTCCTCCACCTGCGAGGGATCCCAACGTAGTGAGAGGAGCCCCTCACAGGACCCAACACATAAATCACCCCCACACAGTATAAAATATGAAGGCCCTTTACTGTAACATAGATAACTGACAACTCTTAACACTCTATACTCTATTATGACTAAGAGTACAACTGCCCACGCATCATGCAAGGCGTACCCCACCACCGTGTACCTCACACTGTGTCCACAGTACAACCCTTCCCACCCTGGTCATGTGGTCAGCACTGCCACTATGTGTATGTACTCTGTCGGTGCACTTATTAACGATACCCGCCGGGCGCTCCAGCACCCGGGCATGCAGGCAACTTCACAAAGGATCCGCCGATCCACGATCTCCTCAGCAATGTCCTGGACTGCACTGGAGCGATTGTCCATTGTACATCCCACCCTGATTTCGGTCTCTCTCTCTCTCTCTCTCTCCCTCTCTCTCTCTCTCTCTCTCTCAGACTATGCCTGGTCCCAGACCTCTCTCAGAGTATTCAGCATCCGCTGTGTCCCTTACTCTCTAAACAGTACTAACGGGCAGGGACCCTATCCTACGGCCTGTCCCTAAAGCAGCCACAAGCTCAAGCAATGTCTCAGAGCCTATCTGGGGCCTAGGGGGGTGGGGCGGTTCTGGCCTAGTTCAGAGGCTACTTGCCTTTCTGCACCTGCACGTCCTTCCCCTATCCTCTCCTGGCACCTACTGGCGTGGTTAGCGGCACGCAATTTGTATCAATCTCCCTGCAGGAGAAACTGCAGCCCTTTTGGCTCCTGTAAGTCACCTGGTCTTGCCCCTGTGCATAGTAAAACAGGATAGAGGTTTAACCTCTTAGGTGCCTCAGAGCTAATGTAATAGTCGCTGCCAATGAAGTATACACGTATGTGCTGTAAGGAGATTGAAATGTGCAACTGGCCCAGCTTAGGGCACCAATTGTTGCATGTATCACTCACGGTTTGTGGGAGAGTAATGGCGCTTGAATTCCGGTCATCGGTAGCTGAGATGGAATAGTTGCACCGCCAACCCCGTGATGACTGGATGTCAATAGGGGCGGTCACATGACCGGCGGTGTCCTCACCCGTGATCGGTCGATGAGCTCCACGCCGGCTGAGCTCCTGATCTGAGCAGTGAAGCCGCCTTCTCCGGCGTGTGGGCGGCGTGCTCCGCTTCATCTCCCGCTACTGCTGGAGGACCGTGTTTGCCCCTGTGCATGCTGGGGGCTGTAGTCATCTTGGGAGCTATTCTCCCATTGGCCGCCTAGCGCGCCTATACCGCGCATGCGGCAAGCTAGGGGAATGGCCGCTGGCTGCAGGGACTTACTGCGCATGCGTGCGCCCAGTCAACATGGCGGCACCCTATGCCAAGTACCTCCGGAGCCTCTTGCGATCCCATCGCCCGCTGCAGGCTCCCCCCCCCCCCCCCCCCGCACTCCCAGTGTCTGCCGGGGGAACTGGGCACTCCTGCAAAGGTAAGGGAAACAGGGAAAAGCCCAAGGGGGACCCTGGCTACATATATATTGTATACATAGATGTAGCCGGGACCCTTTTCCCACCCTTTTTGTTGTTATGGATGGGAATGTTGCAGTTAGGGAACACTCCGATAACGGAGGTTCCGCGCAAGGGAGCCGCCATGTTGTGGTTGGCGCCCACACAGACTTAGGCTAGCAGAGGTTGCGCATTCGCAGAGCGATGGTGAAAGAAAGCCCGCGAAGGAGGTAGCGCACGACGAGTCCCAGCAGCCCCCGCTTGTCCTCGTGATGCGCCTGGGCCAATGAGGTGTGAGACCAAGAGGAAAAGGAAGTGAATGCGTGCACGAGTTGTCAGAGTTAGTTGGAGAGGAGAAGGAGCTTCGGTGTGGGGAGGCAGACCGCCCCCTACGTAGGCCGCTTGCCCCAGGCCCAGTTAGGCCCTGAGTCCCCGTAGAGACAAGCAGAGCTAGGGACTGGCCATAGTCAGGTTCCGGTTCCCGTATTGCCACCTTATCACCGCTGGGACAGTTCTAAGTTGGTGGGAGGTCTGGGCGCAGGCCCCGCTATCGTGCCGCAGCGTGTCTGGGTGCGATCGCCCTAGACAGCGACGGGTGATGTCATCTTCACCTTGCTGAGCCTTTGTGAAGATTGTAGCCGCACCGGGTACTGGAGTGCCCGGCAGGTAACTCTAAAGTGCACCAACGGTACCATCCTTCATTCAGGACACAGTGGCTGCGCAGTCACACTCACACATATAGAGATCTGACTCACTTGAGGGTGGCAGGACTTATCCCAAGGGGATTGGACACGGGGTGGGATCACCCGGTGGAGGGAGACGGGAGGGTAGGAGGTCGTGTGACGCTGATTAGAGTATCTCCTCTAGGGAGGTAGGGAGGGCCGCTGATATATGTATGTGAAGGTATTGCTTGCAAGTAATGTCAATTGGTTAAGGTATCCTGCTGTGTGGTTGTGTGTACATTATATAAGTCCTGCGAAGACCCACTTCCCCTCTGGCGGAAGCTGTCGCAGGTGGAGGCGCTGCACCCAGTATAATTATTGTGCGAGTACCCCAGGCTCTCCGTGGCAGAGACTTAGGCCCTCTGAGCCTACAGGTAATACAGCATGTGGTAGTGGCCTGCGTTCTATAGAAAGCAGGGCTACATATATATATATATATATATATATCCTATTGTATCTACTATACACAACTTTTGATTAAAAATAATGAAAACATATTTTACCTTTATGTGTTTTGAAATATAAAATTATTGTCTAGACTCTTCAAAACTATGAGGAGATATAGTATATCACGTTGTAATTAGATCATGTGTAGAAACATTTATACATTTATACCCATGCATAATGTACATCCATATAGACATATGGTATTTAAGTAGCTTTCTATTAAATATATTAAGTTGGTTTGGGATTGTATAGTAAAATAGTTCTGAATGATCTGCTATGATTGTGCTGGATATATTTGTTTAATACATTTTGTTTCATATAGAGAGATATGCCTAACCAGACTATTAAAATAAATCAAAGTGTTTAAATAGTCATTCATAACTGTTATTTCTGGTACAAGGACCAAACCAAATATTATGGTATTATGATATGATCTGGTTATAAAATATGCTAGTTTTCTTCTTCCTAGGGTAGCATGTGGAATTATACTGTCACTGAAAGATAGAAACTACTGAATAGTCATTTTCAAGAAACATTGAAGTCATCTTGTCTGGAGAATAAATTAACAGTGCATTATAGACGTGCAGAATATCTCTTAAAGTCATTCGGACCACCTAGAATGCTCTTTGTGAAGAGATGTTATATTGTTAGACCAGATATGTAGTTTAATTATTGAAATGCAACTTAATTTATGAGGCCAAAGCCATGAAGGAGAGAGCTGTAAACATCATAAAGATCAATATGAAAGATGGACAGTAATGTTAAAATATAGTACTGGGACATTATAAGACCCTCCTGTATTGCACTCCCTAAACCAATGGTGCGCAAAGTGGGGGGTGCGACCCCCAAGGGGGCGGGAGATTTTGCTGGGGGAAGCGGGCGCGGGCAGTTGCACAGGCCCCTGCGCTCTTCCCCCAGGCATTTAAATTAAATGCCAGGGGATAGCCTGAGGCCTCTGCAACTTTTTACTTACCGGGATTCAGCCGGCTGTGTTGCGTCGCCATGGCAATGCGGCGTCATTTCACGTGATGTGACGTCACATGACCCCGCAGCATCATCTGACGAGGATGAAGGTAGGCGGGGGGGGGGGGGGGGAGAGACAGGGGGGCGCAGCACTAAAAGTTTTGTGCTCCCCTGCCTTAAACCATCGGATACATATAATCAAATACTGATTATAAAGACTAAAATGTGAGTTCATTAACCATGCTGCAGGCTCCTCTTGCTGACAGGTTACAATTGGCATTGTTTGGAGATTAAGATGCAATTGATTTATTTGTGTGGTGCACTCAGTGAATATGAAGTGTTACAGTATCACCCTTTGATTGTCAGAACGTCACCAGTCGAAATTAATTAATAGAAAACACATAATCTATATAGACAAGTTATTCCACATTGTTTTAGCACTATTAACCTGTCCTCAAAATATATATGAATGAGAATAATAATATATGTCTAGAACTTTATCAAAAGATATTATATATATATATATAAACTATTCATATAACAAGTTACAAGAGGACCATGAACAAAGAGGTGAAAATGAATCATCATATCTCAACACTTCACAAGGAGAGGAATATCTTTAACTGAGAAAATGTATCAATTCCCATTCTATGTTAATACCTTTGATTTCACAAGAGGATGTCATTACGCTATATATGGTTAAAACTACACTAACGAGGAGTGCTTCTGAGCACCGCGCTGTGAGCAGTGTGCTGCTCGGTTTGTGCTCATGTCTAGTCAGACATTGTAACTCCAGTGCCATGTGATTATACCACTCTAGCCGATGTCCTGCATGTAACATTCAGTCCTTCTCTTCCATTCAGATTGCAATCTTTAATGCAATTATTGGGACGGTGTCACGGGAGACCAGCTATTTACACCTTTTTTACCGGGATCATTCACTGAGCAAAGCAAGATAGCAAAACAAATTGTCAATTATTCCATAGAAACAGATGTACACACAGTGGATTAAAAATACAGAAGAAAAACCCACATACTGGGGGTCTGGGCTAAAAAAAACTAGACTTTCCTAGGTAAAATAGAACAGAAAACAAAGTCTTTAGGTTGACCGGGACTTGGCCCCAAATGTCCTGGAACTGAAATCGGCATGAAGTTCTACACGCCACCGCTCTCTTTTACCCGGAGCTACCGAAATCCCTTGACCGGGAGATAGTACCAAACATCCTGGTACTCTTTTCAGCTTGCAATCCCACGCGTGACCGCTACATTCTATTCTCAGAACTTGGCCCCAAAAAGTGGGATTTACAAAATATTTTGCCTGGAAAATTCTGAAGCCGGCTCGCTGCTATTTCTTCAAGAGCATCTTTTAGTCAATTAAAATTTACCGCTGCTGTTCTTGCGCTTAGAATCTGTGAGAATCTCTCGTCCGGATTGGCTGAGGCATCCTTATAGTATTTCAGAGTTCATTCATGAAATACGGCAGCCAATCCGAGCGTGGGAAGAATCCTACCAGCCTATCAGAGCGTTGCCAGTTTATCTAAGCTGGGCAAACGTGGATTCAGATTCTGACAAGAGCATGCGCCAACCTGGCACCTCTGCCACTTGTCAGTCAGAAGCCACCCGCTGAGTAAGGCTTCTCACAGTCTGGTCTGGGGAAAACGGTGGTCCGATGACTTCCATCCATCCCAGGGCGTGAGTACTTGAACCTAACTGCGGTACCCAAATGGCTTTCCCACTTTGGCAACGTCTGAGGCTTTCATGTCCGGGACCCAAGCAGACTTGATGGCAAAAAGCTTGGTAGCCAGATGGTTCCACACTTTAAACATACCTGTTTAATAAAATATGCTTTACACTGTTAATCTGTCTACGTCTTTTGGTTATGAGCAGTGTTCGACAAACCTATACATTTGCTCGCCCCGGGCGAGTGGATTTAACCCCCGGGCGAGTAAATATTGGCCCAAGCAGCACACGTTTGGTACTAGGTGGTGAGTAGATTTTTTTGTGTGGCGAGTAGATTTTTTGGTGATTTGTCAACCACTGGTTATGAGGAATAGAATGAGAATCTTTACTTTTTTTCCCCGCTAGCCATATCCCTCACACACTGGAAACCTGACAGCTTTTAAAATACTCACAGTCTTATGTATAGCTGGAGCACCCCCAGAACCCCTATACCAGGTTCTGGGTGATCAGGGCATTAATTGGGCATCCCATTTTACAGTAGGGACACCTTTACTGTTCTGGGGAAACCTTGCAACCCTATGCCCCATTTACCTTTCTGGTCTGTGCTGAAGCAGGGATTCCTAGCGGTGAGTCGCGCAAGCGTTTTCAGGACAGGATTTTGACTGGAGCATTGTGCCTATATGTATCCTGGATTCCGACCAGATTCCCGGGTACATTTTTGGGGTATCCAGCAACTCTGGACCCCGACTACCTAGGCACAATCTAGGCACAACACTTTCTCTGCAAAACCCACCCCGAAACTTATAGCCTAGCAATCTCTGCTTGCTGGCACACCTGGAAAGTAAAAAACAGAAATGTTTTTATTGTCGCATAATTTTTTACAATGCATTTACAAACACTGGACTCAAGAGCTGACACTCCAGAACCCCAATACATGGATCAGGGGTAACCAAGTGGGTTTAACCTTTATTATGAGCCTGGCTACCCCCTCACCGTCACAGACGGCACAAGACTAAGAGCACTTTTCGGGCTGGGGATCACTTTGGATACCTTGTTTGTCTTAAACATATTTAACTAACCTTGCATCACAAATATCCCGTGCTGGCTTTGTAAATGGCATGTAAATCAACCAAAAGGATGTGCATCCCATTTTCACCAAGCTTCGTTAACACCGCGGAACGAACAGTAAGTTATTTATGGCACAAATCCCACGCAGACCGTGAAATTGCTGAGGAGGAAAGAAATAGAGGTGGGGGGGTTGAGGGGGAGGGGAGAAAGAATTTCAATCAGTTGCATATATTGTATTTTACCTGCAGCAAAAAAGTCTTGTTTCAGGGTCTTGATGGGAGTAATTCTTAGACTTCTATTAGGACAACACATCTTGAAAGAAGATCTTGAAAGAAGATAACGTTGGGCTCATTAGCATAAAGTTAATTATACAGTTGTAGTTATTTTTGCATATGTAGCGCACTTTCTCTCCCTCCCCCCCCCCCCATGAGAGATGTGTGGCTACGGTGTGTGTGCGATACCTGTGGCTCACAGGAAACCTGAGCCTCCGCTTCTGGGAACCTGGGGTGTACCTGAGTCGATGACAGATAGCGCTCCCACCTGTATGGGATTCTACTATACGGAATTACCCGTTACAGGAAGCCCATGCAACAAAACACACTGAAGAAAGTATAACAGTTTTACTGCACAGAATAATAATAATCACACTACAAAACAGTAGGGCCGTACCTTCCGATACTCCGTTCCCTCCCTGGAGTCACAGTCCCCAAAGGACTACTCCTCCCAATGTGTGGTACAGCGCTGCCCACTAAAGTGTTTGCACGTGAAGAATTGGGTACCTGTCAGGTGATCCCACAACCGGGCGCGCTGATCTTAGCAATGAAGGGATCCACGGATCCAAGGATGTCCTATGCGAAGCCTCTGCCTCTACGTTGGGTGGGTCCCGCGTGGATGGTACCACCTTTAATAGTCTCTGTATCACAGATGGATGATCTGGTCCCAGATCACTCTGGTCCAAGATGCAGCCACGTCCTGGCTTTGTCCCTATGCTCTGGTTCTACAGGGGCAGTGTCCCTATCTATGGGCCTGTCCATGCAGCAACCATAAGCTACACAGGGGAGTCGGGGCCTAACTGAGGCCTAACAGGGGATAACTGGCCTAATGCAGGTGCCACAGACACTTGCACATACCTCCTACCCTAATGGCGTCCCAGCTCCGACTGGCGTGGTCTCCTCTGCGCGCCAAATGTATCTCCTGGCTGCTCCATCATCCCGGGCTCTGACCCGTGCCTCAGGGCCAATTCAAACACATTTTGTGGGCCGTTTTTCACTGCTGCACTGTAGATCAGATTTAAGCCATTGAATATTGTAGTTAGATATTATTACTACTAGGCTTGTTGACTACTTAAAAAGTCTCATCTATTTGTGGTGAGAAGCAAGTGTATCTCTCAATTGATACACACCTGTATGCTACACGTAGCACCACAATACTATGATTGCTAGCCTTGGACACCTGTCTAATTGATTACAGGTCTTTTAATTAGTGCTGGAATAGGTATTCCATATATTATACTTATGTGAGCTTTGATCACATTGACTGATTTCTTACCTAAAGGGTTGCTCACTAGGTCCCCTTCCAGTTTGTGTTTGTATATATGTTTGTGTCTGTTGTTCTAATTGTATGTATATGATCTAGACTAAATGTTCATGATACCACCCCATTTTTTTAAATTTCTATATTAAAATAATAAGTATTAACTCTAATAATCATATCTACTGAGACACTGAGTGCAAGTTAAAGGGTGTTTCCTTTCCCTGATTTTCTATGCTCCATCATCCCTGCAACCCTATTGGTTCCTTAGCAGCATTTGGTGTGTAACCCCTGGGGCTGCTAGGAAATATAGCTCCCCTGCAGGGTACTTGCAGAAATGGCCGTCGCCGTGTGATGCTCTGGTGTGCCAAGATGGCCGCCACCACTCATACCTGCACTGCACATGCGAAAACCTCTCTCTGTGCATTTACAAAATGGCGGCACCCTCGGCGGAGCTCTGGCGACCAGCTTGCCAGCAGCCTCTCTCCCTGCACTAACAGGCGCCTGCTTGATGCCCCCGCATCCCTCCGCAACGCCATCGGGGTGAGAGGAGGGGAATACAGGGAACCGGGGAACCAGAGGGGACAGGGTTACACATATAAATAGCTTAGTGAATAAGGCATTAAGTGGGAAAATAACGACCATTCCTGGTTTAGATAATGTCACGTTACTTGCCCTGATTTAATGGTGATTCAAAGGCGGCTTATTCATTACACTGCAATAGTGGCCATCGACTTCAATAGCTGACTCCAACTGAAAACAATCTGCACCAGAAATCATGGTGCCCAGGACAAATGAAAGGAGCAGCCCCCCCCCCCCCCCATAACGCATCTACCGCGGGGGAAAAAAATTGCGCGCAACTGTTACTTAACTTTTTTCTTAAAAGCGCCAGAGTATTGGTGAATAAAAAATCCCTAATAGTGACTAAAGTGTATGATGTGGAAATTATACCATGTATTGTATTGTATTGTATGTCTTTATTTATATAGCGCCATTAATGTACATAGCGCTTCACAGCAGTAATACATGTGGTAATCCAATAAATAACAGATAATATAAATAACAGATCATGGGAATAAGTGCTTTAGACATTAAGGAAGAGGAGTCCCTGCTCCGAGGAGCTTACAATCTAATTGGTAGGTAGGGAGAACGTACAGAGACAGTAGGAGGGAGTTCTGGTAAGTGCATCTGCAGGGGGCCAAGCTTTATGTGCCATGTGTTCAGAATAGCCACAGTGCTATTCATATGCTTCTTTAAGCAAGTGTGTCTTAAGGTGGGTCTTAAAGGTGGATAGAGAGGGGGCTAGTCGGGTACTGAGGGGAAGGGCATTCCAGAGGTGAGGGGCAGTCAATGAAAAAGGTTTAAGGCGGGAGAGGGCTTTAGATACAAAGGGGGTAGAAAGAAGACATCCTTGAGAAGAACGCAAGAGTCTGGATGGTGCATAACGAGAAA
The DNA here is from genome assembly GCF_040206685.1 of Ascaphus truei. Taxonomy (NCBI): domain Eukaryota; kingdom Metazoa; phylum Chordata; class Amphibia; order Anura; family Ascaphidae; genus Ascaphus; species Ascaphus truei. Next base: position 33,161,884 of record NC_134483.1, read on the forward strand.
TTAGGGCTGAGATGTAAGGAGGGGCAGAAGAGTGTAAAGCTTTAAAAGTGAGGAGAAGAATGGAGTGTGAGATGCGGGATTTGATCGGAAGCCAGGAGAGGGATTTCATGAGGGGAGATGCTGAGACAGATCAAGGAAAGATTAGAGTGATTCTGGCAGCAGCGTTAAGGATAGATTGTAGGGGAGACAGGTGAGAGGCAGGAAGGCCGGACAGCAGGAGGTTACAGTAATCAAGACGGGAGAGAATGAGGGCCTGAGTCAGAGTTTTAGCAGTCGAGCAACAGAGGAAAGGGCGTATCTTTGTTATATTGCGGAGGAAAAAGCGACAGGTTTTAGAAATGTTTTGAATGTGTGGGGCAAATGTGAGAGAGGAGTCGAGTGTGACCCCAAGGCAGCGTGCTTGGGCTACTGGGTGAATGATCGTAGTTCCAACAGTAATGTGGAAGGAGGTAGTAGGGCCAGGTTTGGGAGGAAGTATGAGGAGCTCTGTTTTAGCCATGTTGAGTTTAAGGCGGCGGAGGGCCATCCAGGATGATATAGCAGAGAGACATTCAGAAACTTTGGTTTGTACAGTAGGTGTAAGGTCGGGTGTTGAGAAATATATTTGTGTGTCGTCAGCATAGAGGTGATAATTAAACCCAAAAGATATTATTAGGTCACCTAGAGAGAGTGTATACAGAGAAAAGAGAAGAGGTCCCAGGACAGAGCCCTGGGGTACCCCCACAGAGAGATCAATAGAGGAGGAGGAGGTATTAGCAGAAGAGACACTGAAAGTACGATGGGAGAGGTAGGATGAGATCGAGGATAGAGCTTTGTTCCGAATGCCAAGAGTATGGAGAATGTGAAGGAGAAGAGGGTGGTCCACGGTGTCAAATGCTGCAGAGAGGTCGAGTAATATGAGCAGAGTGTAATGACCTCTGTCTTTGGCAGCATGGAGGTGTATGTATACCATGTATAAGTATATATGGAAATTCCACAATTATAAATATTGTGCAATAAACAAATATTATAAAAAGATACAACACAGTAAATACCACAAACCATATAGTAATGTGCACTGGTGTGAAAAAAAATGTGCTAAAAAAGAAAGAAAAAGAATAACGTCCAACCAGTCCTTTTAAATCAGTCCATGAATAGTAGACAATTGGTGCTTTATGAGGATCTCCGGCTGCTCTCAAAATGGATAAACCACATCCAAAGGAACTCTAAAAGAAAAAAAGAGGAGAGAGCGCACGCCCCATAGCATAATAGAGTACATTTAATTGTAAAAGGAAGGGAGGGGAGGGGGGGGGGGGGGAGAAATACACTCACAAGATAAAAAACAATTCGAGCAATTTGTGATAATATCACCACCATCCGGCTTGTCTGCAACAGAAGTCCACAGATCGAGGCTCCCCCAGTGCTGTGGAACTGCTACCAGGAAACTGGAGATGTCACAACTGCAAAGGTTGATCTGTTAAGGTCCCAGAGATTGCCTCCAACACTTCAATGGCCGCAATACTGACTCGCGCTCAAGGATGCCTCCTCGTGCGCATGCGTAATGCGTAATGACTGACTCGTGGGTGGGTGTCTGTATTCATTCACAGACACACACACACACACACTCTCCCTCTCAGACACTCTCCATCTCAGACACTCTCCCTCTCTCTCTCTGACTCTCTCCCGCTCTCTGACTCTCTCCCTCTCTCTCTTACTCCCTCTCTCTCTCTCTGACTCTCTCCCTCTCTCTCTGACTCTCTCCCTCTCTCTCTGACTCTCTCCCTCTCGTGACTCTCTCTGACTCTCTCCCTCTCGTGACTCTCCCTCTCGTGACTCTCTCCCTCTCGTGACTCTCCCTCTCGTGACTCTCCCTCTCGTGACTCTCCCTCTCGTGACTCTCTCCCTCTCGTGACTCTCCCTCTCGTGACTCTCTCCCTCTCGTGACTCTCTCTGATTCTCTCTCTCTGAGTCTCCCTCTCTCTGACTCTCCCTCACTCTCTCTGACTCTCCCTCTCTCTCTGATTCTCCCTTTATCTCTCTGACTCTCCATCTCTGACTCTCCCTCTCTCTGACTCTCCCTCTCTCTGACTCTCCCTCTCCCTGACTCTCTCCCTCTCCCTGACTCTCTCCCTCTCCCTGACTCTCTCCCTCTCTCTGACTCTCTCTCTCTCTCTCTGACCCTCTCTCTCTCTGACACTCTCTCTCTCAGACACACACACTTTCTCTCTCTCAGACACACTCTCTCTCTCAGACCTTCTCTCTCTCTCTCTCTCAGACACTCTCTCTCTCTCAGACACTCTCTCTCTCACACACACTCAGACACACACACACACACTCAGACACACACACTCACTCAGACAGACACACACTCAGACACACACACACACACACACACTCAGACGCACTCAGACACACACAAACACTCAGACACACACACACTCAGACACACACACACACACAGACACACTCAGATAGAGCTTGCGGTGGCCAAAAAAATATCCTGGCAGCGTGCCAACACGCGCCAGCCAATCAGGAGAGGGGGGAGGTTTTTTTTCTTCTTCCTTTGCAGAGACGCGCGCGCTGCCTGGCGAGCACGCTAAATCCTTCAACCCCGTGGTGACCGGGCGACGGGATTTATCGAGGGGCTCGGCCGTGCAGGGGCCCGGCTCACGGGGTCCGGGACGCCAGTACCCTCTGTCCCCCGCTGTTGGCGGCCCTGATCTGCACATCCGTAGTTAAGGTAATAAACCCCAATGTGTCTAGTGCCCCTAGTTAAAAAAGCAACCAGCTGAAACCAGTATAACAATCTAACTTGGTTAACTGCAGGGGTTGAAAGGCTTGGAGACGGAGATAAACTGGCTGGGCATAATCCCTGTTACCAGATCAAGTGGTTATGAAGGAGGATGTTGAAAAGAGACAACACCCTTTGGAAAGCTTTGTTGTGTGACGGACAGGCAGGCCACCCTAGAATTTCACATTTGGCCCTTAACACAATTACAGGTTTTCAGCTCTGAAATTAAATGGGTCTGGGCTCTGGAGGAAAACAGCACAAGGAAAACAGACTAGAAACTAAGATTTAACATTGCAAATGGAAACAGGTCTACCCAATTCACCCCTTCCCTGCCAAATGGGTTGTGATGCACCACAGTCACCCTTGGAAAGCAAGTGGTTAAGAAGATAAAAACTGCCTATATGGAGTAAAACCAATTGGTACATCAAGCCCAGTACCCTATCTCCCACAGTGACAAGTACTGGAAGCTTCTGGGTGTGTGAAGCATAGAGCCTCACCCGCTCCCTTCCTCCCTTCATGATGCTAGGACTCATTTATGGACAATGAGTTACACCAGGGGCTCTCAACTCCAGTCCTCAAGCCCCCTCAACAGGTCAGATTTCCAGCTTCAGCACAGGTTGCGCAATCAGAGGCTCAGTTGAAGACTGAGACGTTGATTGGGCCACCTGTGCTGAAGCAGGGACTGATTCAGCCACCTGTTCTGAAGCTGAGATTAGAGATGGGTAATTTTGGGGGGCAGATTTGGATTCGCAGCGGATAGGCCAATTCCTTTGGTCCACGGATTTCAGCGGATCAATCACAAAAAGAGAAAATCAAATCGGGTTTTGCGGATTTTTGATTATTATTATTGCCAATACACTCTGCAGATTCCGCAATCGGTTGCCGGATTTGTAGAATCCAATCTGCGGATTCCGCTATCCGTTGACACATTTTTAAGAATCCGCCAACGAGTTGCTGAATCCGCTGATTGGATTCTACAAATCCGTCCATGAGTTGCAGCCAATGGAGGTTTTTGATGAATCGGCACAGATTGAAACCGCTTAAACTCGTTCAGGGGTCTCCGGTGCTGATATTAATGGGTATCAGCTCCGGAGACTCCCGGCATGAATCTGATGCAGGAAAAATGCATTTTGTTTTTCTACGCTCCCTCTCGCCGCCTCTCAGCAGCTTCTCACCAGCTTCACGCCAACTTTTCCTAGCGTGAGGATTTTGAGAGAAACTCGCCATTCTGAGCCGCAATTTGCCTCGATAAGCTAATGAAGGCTACTAGAATTGCACGAGTTTCAGAACCTGCCAATAAGTGGCTTATCGCCGGTCACCCGGCGATTTTTCTTTGACGGCTGAAAAAATTGTCGATTCGTGCCTTTATCGCCCACTTATTGAAGCTTACAGAATAACAGTAGGCATTTTGGCCGAAAAGGCCTCGATAAGTGGCTTATCGAGGCTTATAGAATAGGCCCCCATGTGTTTATCTAACCTGACATAGGGTTGCAGACACCTATATCACCACTGAGAGGCTACGGCTTAGCAAATATTTCACCTACACGTATGTCTCTTGGAAAAACATGGATTTCAGCTAAATGTGCTTTGCCAGTTATAATGTTGCCAGTGGCCATTTCTATTTATTTTATTTTTATGAACAAGGGAAAAATCTTCTGAACAGGCTCATTGCGGAACGAGGCCATTTCTCTTCTAGGAGACACCAGGCTCTGAAACACATGTTAATTTAAAGAAATAGGAGCCTAGACAAATACAGCCTGCCCCCCACCCCACCCCCTAATCTGACCACATCATTTCCCCCATGAGGCAGTGATAGGCTGGACACCTGGTTCAAATGGAGTGAACAGGAGAAGTTTCATTTCTTACAATAACAAAACTGCAAACAAAACATGAAAACTAACAGTCTCATCCCTCCGGTGAGATGTGTTATTTCATAGCCCTCTGACCCCATATCTGATATCTGATATCAGGGTAAGTATTCTCCGCAGTCTAGAACGCACAGACCACTTTTCAGCTGTTATAGCAGCCAGCAGTATAGAGTTCAGCTTTAGGTCGCGATTATAGTGACCGCGCGCGCCACGAACAAAAGGCCGTACCTCTATAAGGCAGGCCATAGAGCGCGCAACAGCGCATGCGACCACGCAAGCTATTTTTTTAAATAATAATAGGCTGGTGAGAAGCTGCTGAGAGGCGGCGAGAAAGGACGTAGAAAAAAAATTGCATTTTTCCTGCATCAGATTAATGCCGGGAGTCTCCGGAGCTGATTCCCATTAATATCCCATTAATGAATCCCATGCAATAAAAATGCATTTACAGGCAACTTCATTACCTTAGCGGTAAAATTCGCTAACGAGTTTGAGCGGTTTCAATCTGTGCCGATTCATCAAAAACCTCCATTGGCTACAACTCATGGACGGATTTGTAGAATTCAATCCTCGGACTCAGCAACTCGTTGGCGGATTCTTCAAAATCAGTCAACGGATAGCGGAATCCGCAGATTGGATTCTACAAATCCGCCAACCGATTGCGGAATCCGCAGAGTGTATTGGCAATAATAATAATAAAAAATCCGCAAAACCCGATTTGATTTTCTCTTTCTGTGATTGATCCGCTGAAATCCGTGGACCAAAGGAATTGGCCTATCCGCTGCGAATCCAAATCTGCCCCCCAAAATTGCCCATCTCTAATCTCAGCTTCAGCACAGGTGGCTGAATCAGTCCCTGCTTCAGCACAGGTGGCTCAATCAACATTACAATGCTGTTATCTATTTATTGTGTAGCTACATTACCAGAGTTCCAACATTTTGGAACAACAAACTTTTCTAAACAGTAGATAGAAAAACATTTAACTGGATCTGTCACACGGGGAGAAACAGTGGAGCTAGAGTCCAGTGGCTGGGATAGGCTAGCAGGTGGTTAGCGATGGTCAAAATAATAGATAGGTCAGGGCTAGCAGCAATCATGTAGCAAAAGTCAGTAAACAGGCAGAGGTCATTGCTGGAGAGAGGCAAGCGAAGTGAAGTCCGAAAGGGTCTGGTACACAGCAACAGCAGAGGAACGAAGAGGCAGCGAGCTAGTGTAAGGGATAGAACTGCAATCAACATTCAAGGGAGGTTTATAAAGGTTGGCTGGGAATGAGCGACATGTGCTGAGCTTTGAACAATCAGGATGCTCAGAGAGTTCTCTGCACAGAACCGCAGCAGTGAAACAGCACTCCCGGTGGCAGACTGGGAGAATTCCAGACTGGGAAGGAGAGAGACCAGAGTTCAGGACATCCCTGGCATTATTTCCCCTTCACAAGGAATGTCCCCATGGCGATTCCTTATTTGGCTTATCGGGGTATTTTTATGGGAAGGCCCCGACAAGCCACGGTGCATTCATTATTTAGCCCATCCACTGGACAAAGTACTGTAATCTTCCCCTGAACAACCTGGAGTCCACGATCGTTTTGACCACAAATTCCTCCTCACAATCAACCTGGACAAGGTCAGGGTGCGGGGGAGGATGCATCCAGGGAAGGGATTCTGCCAAAAAGGTTTAAGCAGGGGGCATGGAATACCAGATGGATGCTCATAGAATACGATAGTTCCAAGCGGAATGCGACAGGGTTAATTTGAGAAATAATTTTTAAAGGACCAATGTATAGTTTTATGTATAGATAATGGTCCCAACTTGCTGGTGGGAATTTTTAGCTGCAGGTTCACCAGAACCAGACCTTATCTCCAACACAAAATATGAGGCTGGTCTGCGGTGTCGGTCAGCAGTGCTTCTATAATACTCCTGAGCCTTTTGAAGAGTTTCCCTCAGTTTCTTGCATTTTCTGCAAGGAGTATAGTCTTTCAGTGACAGCAGGGATGGAGCAAGAAACCGGAAGGCAGGGAAGGAATAAAGGGTGAACGCCATAGTTCCACTTTGTTGGGTGGATCCGTGTTGGGCATTGTTATAAGTGAATTAAACAAAATCGTTAGAAACTCAGCCCAGTTGACCTGAAGATTGGATACAAAAGAGTGCAGGTATTGCTCTGTAGTTTGATTCGTCATTTCTTTCTGGCCATTACACTGGGAGTGGAATGCAGAAGATAAGTTTAGACTGATTCCCAGAGTTGAACAGAAACTTTTCCAGAACTAGATGTAAATAGAACTCTCATGTCAGATATGACATCATCGGGGACCTCGTGAAGGCGGAAGATTACCAGCCCGCCGGGTTATCTGCAGTGGGGAGACCTCTGGTGGCAACAAAATTACTAATCTTGGTGAGACGGCCCACAACAACAAGGACAGTACTGCATCCTCTGGAAGGAGGCAATTCTACAATGAATTCCATAGAGTTGGACCCCCAAAGACATGTGGTAATGGGGAGTGGCTGTAGTAACCCTTGAGGAGAATCACAAGGAGTCTTATGGCACAGGCTTGTAAGAAAGAACAAATTCGTATCTTGATGACATTTGGGCCACCAAAAAGAGCGGGTCAATAGTTCCTGTGTTTTATGAACATCCAGATAACGGGAAAGTTTGGAGTCTTACATGCATTGTAAAACTTCTACATTTACACATTCCAGAACACACAGGTGGTTTTAGAAAGTCCAGAGGCTGGTATGCAGAACAAAATTGTTTAGGAGGGGTTCGTTGGAATAGGCTCTTTTAATACATGAGAGCAGATCAGAGGAAAAAGTGATGCAAAGTAAAAAAAAAAATTAGGCAGGCTAATTTCTTCACATTCAAATTTTAAGAGGAATGGAGAGAGCTGGATAAGGCATCTGCTTTCCCATTCTTAGAACCTGGGTGGTATGAAATCAGGAAATTGAATCTTGAAAAGAATAGAGACCACAAGCTTGTCAGACAGACAGTCTTTTTGCTGATTGAATGAACTCTAAGTTCCGATGATCAGCAAGGATGGTAACCAGGTTAGTGGACCCTTCTGGTAGGTGTCTCCACTTAGAAAAGGTGGTAATTGCCAAGAGTTCCTTGTGCCCATAGTTCTTTTCCACTGAGGACATCTGATAAGAGTATAATGCACAAGGGTGAAGGAACATTTTTGGGAAAGGGTAGCTCTGATGCAGAGTCAGGAGCATCAACTTCCACTACGAATGGAAGTTCAGGGTTCAGATGAACGAGGAAAGGAGCAGAAGTAAAGATAGACTTCAGTTACTCAAAAGCTGAATTAGCTTCCGGTGACCACTCAGACAAAACATATTTTAGTCGAGTAACGGGTGCAATTAGGTCACCACTCAAACAAAACATATTTTAGTCGAGTAACGAGTGCAATTAGGTCAGATACATTTTAATGAAAAGTCTATAAAATTGGCAAACCCCAGAAACCTTTGAACATATTTCTCATTCTTTGGAATTGGCCATTCAATGACAGCCTGAATCTTGCTAGTATCCATACTTAACCTTTCAGGAAAGATGATATAATCGAGAAAGTGCATTCAGGTTTTTTTTTTTTCAAACTCGCATTTTTCTATTTTTATGTATAGTTACTGTAATGTCTACACAGATGTACCAGCAGCAAGGGAATCCCTAGAATAACTTGAAAACTGAGGTGAAGGAATGAGTTTGAATGAAATCTCTTCTGTTGGTGGCCGACGATTACTTCCATCTTCACAGGAGAGTCTTCAGGCCTGGATGAAACCAAGTTATGTTTGGCAAATTCGAGGTCTATGAAATTTTCCCTGCACCTGAGTCAATCATAGCAGTGGTAGAGATGCGGTGAGTACCTTTCTTAAGAATAATAGGCATACAGAAGTGGGAATGCTTGATGGGCACGTTGCTATTATCTTCAGTGGTGAAGAATATGAGTTGAGACAGAAACTGTAGCTGGTCAGAGTGAATGGCATTCACGGTATTCGTTCTTTGTACACCTTGAGCGACCGAAAGCCTCCTAGACTTTTAAGGGCGACTGGCTAGGTAATGCCCAGGGTTGCCACAATACAAACATGTCTTCGAAGCAACGTTGGCTTCTTTTTTCAGAGCTGATTGGTCTTCAAACAATATTCACCTGCATTGGTTCAACTGCTGGAGCTGGGGAAATTGTCGTTCTTAACAACCAGAACTGTCTGAGGTGAAACCTTGTCTCTCTAGCCTCTTCTTTGAAATCCTTAGGTCTATCTGGATACAGAGGCAAAGAAGTCTTCCAATACCATTGGAGCAACAATCCGAGCAAGTTCATCCTTAATCTGATCGGACAGATCTCTGCGAAAATGGAACCTCTGTGCTGATTCATTCCAGGCAGTCAGCTAACCATCTACAGAAATATGCAGCTTACCCTGGTGGAGGTTAATCAGAATTGGTTCTACAGTAATGCAGCGATTAGGGTAATCGACCACAAGGCTCATAGCATCCAGGAAACTTGCAGGTTCCTTAACAGAGGACTATCTTGCTCCAGAAGAGGGGATACCCAGGAAAGGGCTTCATACTTTAATAAGGATCAGTCCTATTTTAATAAACACACAATATCCCAGCAAGCTCAAGAACCTCAAAACCCACCACATAATTTATAAAGCATTTATATTGTGTCAAACAGGAGAGCTACTGAGTGGCCAAATGAATACAACGAAAGACAAAAATGCAGAACACTACATCCAATGTGACAAAACATTGGATGTAGCGTTGAGCACTTTTGGCTTTTAGTTCTATACAGCATATTTATCTGACTGGTAATAGATTTATAACATTTATTCATTAATTGTGTTTTTCCAACTCTTTGTTTTTTTAGTTTTTACCTTTTAATGTATATATATATATATCACGGGAGACCAGGCAAAATACACCTTTATACCGGGATCTTATCATTGAGCAAAGCCAATAAGTAAAATAAATGGCAGTTTATTCCATAGAAACAGGCAAACACACATTGAATTACAATAGACAGAAAAAGATACACTGGTCTGGGGTTTACAAACTGACTTTTCTAGTTGCTTAAAGTCTTTAAAACAGTCCAGTGCTTAAGTAGGGACTTAAAAAACATTCAGGTTTAAAAAGTCCTGCCGCCTTTTTCCTTGCAATCGCAGCAAGGTGTCTCTGGGCCCGGTCCGACCTGTTCTTGCCCTTATGGCAAATTGGACTTCTGGAATCTTGGCACAAGCATTGAATCCCTTTGAATCACTGGGAAAAAAAACCTCTCTTAGGAATCTCTGGGGAATCTCTCAAATCTGAGCTAGGTCAGAGTTTTTAAAACCTCTGGTATTCATTCCCAGAAACCCTGCAGCCCAATCAAAAAAACCTTAGCAATTCCCCTAGCAACCCATCTGAAGTGACTAGACGGGGTTTCCCAAACACCTGCGTGTTCCCAGGGGCCGGCAAAATATTCTTCTCTGCCCCTTTGCCCCCCCCCCCACCCCCCACGTTGCGAGGCTCCACTCTGTCTGGGCTAGGCCACGTGGACTCTTTGAGCTGAGGATGTGGGTGCTCCACTTAGCCTTTCTTGCTAACAAATGGTTCACACCACTAGCCATCTGGTGTCCCTTTCATCTAGGACCCCAAGGGTTAGACCCACCGGCACCAACGCCAAGGTGGCTAGGAGAGGGACGACCCGGCTTAGTTTCGTGGACACAGTATATAACATTTTAAAACATACGAGCTTTAATAACCTATATTTTTCTATTCTTCTTTATTAAAATGTGCTAAGTTTATTTGGGGTGTTAGAGTGAAACCTATAACGGTGCTTTTTCTCCCACTAGTCATATCTCTGACACTCAATAAATAAACGTCTTATTTTAATAAAAACCTGTTCAGCCTTATCTTAATAAAACCCTCTCAGTTTTATTTTTGGGCTGGAGTAAACCCTCAACTCCTTATCACCGAGTGAGGGTGACCTGAGTCAGAACTGGGCAGCCCCTCCTATTTATATTAGGGACCCCTTGACTATTTCAGTTACCCTTTTCCTCCCTGTGCCTCATTTTACCTGTCCTGCTCTGTGCTGAAGCAGGACCTCCTAGGGGTGAGCTGCAAGAACGTTTTTCATGGTAGGGTTTTCACCGGAGCACTGCGCTTCAATGTAGCAGGGAATCTAACCTGAATCCTGGGTACATTTTTGGGGTCTGCAGTAACTTTGGAACCACGCAAACAAGACACAATCTGAAAGAAGTTTCTCCGTCAAATCTCCCGGTCCCAGCACCCCAGGAAAGGCAAAACGCACAGAAATATTTAATGTCGCATAATTTGCACACAGTCACAGTAATGCATTTAAGACATCTGGGTCCAAGAGCTGACACTCTAGGACCCCAACACACGGATCACGGGTAACCAAATGTGCTTGACCTTTATTGATGAGCTTGGTTAACCCCTTCACCGTCACAACGTATTTCAGGGGTTTTTACCATCAAGATTGCAAAAATCTCTATGTACTGTTTATTTTAAAAAAAAATTATGAAAGATGCCTTATAAACGATGTAGCCAGGTCCCCCCTCGCGCACTCACCCCCTCCTTCCCCGTTGCGAGCGCGCGGTGTGTGTTGCGGCCGGTTGCTATGACGCGATCGGGCCGGTTGCTATGGCGCGGTCGGGCGGTTGCCGGGGACGCGATCGGGCCGGTTGCCGAGGCCGCGATCGCGTTGCTGGGGTCCCCGGCGGCCGGTGAGCAGGGCGCCGCCATGCTAGGTCTGTTGCGCATGCGCAGTGACCCAGACAGCGCGGGAAGGCCCCAGATAGCTCGCGCATGCGCGAGAGGAGTCTGCCAGCCCCCAGGGTGCATAGGGGCAGAGCCACATGACTCCAGGGAGCCAATAGGGCTGAGGGATTGCCTGGGAATAGAAAGGATACATTTCGCGGGGTTTTGCAGCCACGCAGTCAGTCAGGATCCGGACCAGCTAGGGGTAAGAGGTGGATGCAGGGGTCAGTGACCCTCTGCATTAGGCCAGCAGCCCCCAAGGTCCCAGTTAGGTACTGAGCCACCTAGTAGTTTGTGGAGCTTAGGGACAGGCCCTAGATAGGGACACTGACCCATTAATTGGTTGCTTAGTCAGGGACACAGTGCTGAATCCGTGCGGCCCTGCGAGGTGGGTTCAGGGCTCAGAACACCACCTACAACCCTGGGACTAAGGTGATATTATCCGCGCTGGAATTCACCCAACGCGGTGTGGAGGACAACGTCGGATCGGGCGGATCTCCAGTGATATCGCGGTACCCGTGGCTGGAGCCCCGGGCAGGTAACCTGCAACTCACGTGCACCAACCAGGCCTATCACCAGACATAGTGGCTGCGCAGTCACACATATATACAGACATTGGTGTTTGACATTTGGGAGTGCGAGACATTTGGGTGGGGGTTACTGGACACAGGGTGGGGTCACTCTGTGGGAGGTTAGCGTCCGCCGTGACGCCTAGAGGTTGTAGCGTCCGCCATGGCGCAGAGTGGTTAGCATCCGCCGTGGCGCATAGTGGTTAGCGTCCTGTGTGACGCCACATGTGGCTCCTCTAGAGAGGAGTCATGGTTATGTGATGTGTGATAATATATGTTTTGCTATGCAGTATAGCCAGTCCTGTTTTATATTTGCTCGCTTTGTGTGGTTGTTTCCTGTGAGGGTCTCCTCCCACTCCGTTGGGATCCCTCCCAGGTGGAGGCGTTGCACCCAGAGATGTATAACATGCATGTACCCTAGGTTCCCCAAGCGGAGGCTTAGGCTCCTGAGAGCCACACAGTTTGCACAGCAGGTAGTAGCGGTTGTATTCATAGGGAATACCCGTTACAAACTGTATCACGAATATGTGTTTGAAACTATCTATCTATATTCTTTTTTAATAAATAAAATATGCCTCTGAAAAGGAAAGACCTATGGCCGACAAATGTGTGTCTGAAAATGTAAAAAGTAGTTATCATAATTACAGAAATGACATGACTTTTTCCGCTGATACTGTACAATATGGATTTCTGAGCTTTGTTTTGCAGTGATGCTTTTTTTTTCATATTCTTCACAAAAATATCAATATAACAAAAAAAAATCATACATTTCTGAATATTACAGTTTTCAGTTTTAGGTAAAAACAAAATTACATTTTGGACACAAAGAAGTCAATTATTTATATGAAACTATTTAACAACGTGATGAATTTTAACATACAGTATTACATTGTGTGGCTATAGATTGCCAAATACAGTAAGGTTTTGCTTCTATTGCTTTTACAGTATGTGTGGTCTGTTGAAAAATAGCACAGTGCTTGGAACAGACAAACCTAGAGTCAGCCCCACTGTAGCTTCCTGTGACCTTCGGCTAGTCATTTTATTTAATTGCACCACGGCATGATAGTGGTCTCTTCAGGACACCAGTATATAGTGGCTGTAACATTTAATCTACTTTGTACTGTATGTATTCACTGGCATATACTGTAATAACAAAAGTCTTGTGATCTGGTAGTAAAGTTTAAGAGGTACTACAGTTTTGTTTGTTGTACAAATGTAGCAGACGATATTACCCCACTAACGCGAGTTAACACACAAAATAACATGTTAAACAACAATTGTGTTAGCTCAGCCATTGTTTTCAATTGCACTCCTGTTACATAATGCCCCAGCGTTAACGCAACACATTAGGCTAACCGGTGCGATAACGTCTGCTACATCTGTATTGTGACGTAATTTGAGACTCGTGGGGCTAGCACAAAATGAACAATAGAATGGAATACTGAGCATACAACAAATAGATAACGAACAACACTGTTGTATGTTTAATTCTGATGCAATGCTATTTTTGCCATTGTAACCAGCTGTGAAGCTACAATTGTAACACCAGCCTGCGGTACAAAATCACAGAGTAGCTGCATACAGTATAGGACTCATGCAAATCTACCTGCAGTTCCCATTCCAGCTATCTCTGTCAATCCTCATTTTTTTCCAGATGCCACACTCACATGTCCAGGTGCCGGAGAAGAGCTAATGCAGCTATTGACGCCTCCGCCACATTTCATCGTAACTAACACATACTGGACGGCAGGAAATCATGACTAATGAAATGAAAAGGGAAAGGTTTCCTATTGTTATTAAGGTCAAGAGAAGGCTAAAGTCATTATTCTATTTACAGTGTTGCTGATCTAGTCAACCTAGTCTACTCTTTGGAATATTGGGAGAGGAGCGGTTCCGGATCTAATACTTGGGAAGAGGGAGAGCTTAGTTACAGTGCTAGTGCTAACTGTGATGCAGGTTTCTTTAGGCCTGTAGTATGATAGTTGACAATTGTTAAAGAAACTATGGGGCTCATGCAGTAAGCGCCGATTTTAAAAAATTGTTTTTAAATCGCCATTTTTGACAGAGTTGCTATCACGGTCTGCAGAAAGCCCCGAATTCCAGTGATAGCAACATTTGCAAAAATGGCGAGTAGCCGGCAACGTGATGATCGCCCCTCTGAAAAGGGGAGAGAGAGAGAGAGAGAGACCTGTCTCTGCGCAAATCTCGGCCGAAAAGAAAGTTTTAAAGTTTAAATTTTATTACTAGTGTAGATGAGCATGAGGTCTCCGGAGCAGAACCGCAATGATTTGAGGCTCGGGGACCTCCTGCTTCCCGAGATACAGGCTCTGTTATTGGGTGCCAGTATCTCCTATGCATTTAAATCCCACCGTCATGTGACGCGGAACATTTACATGTATAGGAGATACCGGCACCCCATAACGGGTCCTGTATCTCAGGAAGCAGGGGGTCCCCGGACCTCAAATCAACAAGGTTCTGCTCCGGAGACCTCTTGCTCATCTACACTAGTATTAAAATGTATATTAAAATATGTAATAACATCAATACACAACCCACTCCCTGTGTTCAACATAAAACCATTATTTATTTATTTTACCACAGGATTGATAACAGAGGCCAGCAGGTGTCCACTAGTGGTCCCCACAGGTGTCCAGGGGTCCTCAGGTGGTCCCTGTGGGTGTCTGTGGGCCCTCAGGTGGTCACCTGGGGGTCCGGGGGTTCTTAGGTCAACTCCATGGTTGTCTGTGGGCTCTCGGGTGGTTCCCGCAAGTGTCCGTAGGCTTCCAGGTGTCCCAGGGAGTGTCCGGGGGCCCCACAAGGGGTCCCCTGGTTGTCACTGCAGGTGTTTGCGGGTCCCCTGGTGGTCCCCATAGACGTCCAGGGGTCCACGGGTGGTTTCTGCGGGTCCCCGCTGGCCTTCAGTACCAACCCTGTTGTAAAATAAATAAAGATGGCATATATTTCAATAAATACACCTTTCCCCCCACCCCCCACACACACACATACAGTAATGGGCAAAATAACTATTATCCAGATATGGATAATAGCTCATTTGCCCATTATTAAATCAAACATTATCCAGGCAGCATAAATAAAGTAAATAAAAAACCTCCTACTTACCCCTGCCATCATGAAGGGCGTCCTCATCAGCATACTGCAGGGCCATGTCCTCCGATGCCAGCAAGAATACATACAAAAATACAACCTAATGGCCCCTAACCCTTAATCACCTTAGCGGTTAATAACCGCTATAGTAATTAAGGGGTTAACCCACCCTCCCCCACTACCCACCCAGGAGGCCTAACCCCCCTCTCCAGGCAACTATCCCCACCCTCCACCCATTCATTGGTACAGTGGGTACATCATGCCCATATAATATAATATAATAACACAATGCCAGTCAATGGTCAACCTACAAAATACATTTCAACCAACAATATCCAATGCAATACAAACAATCACCAAATAAACAAAAATAAACACAACAAAATTACCACCAATCAATTAATCAAATACCAAATTAAAACCAGAAATAACTATTCCAACACCAAAACAAAACCATCAATAAATAAAACAAATCTCCAAATAAACACCATCATTGAAAATCAAAATACCAAAAATAAACCACTAATAAAAGGCAAACATCAAAGAAAACCCAGAAATAAACAATTAAAAAAACACAAAAAATGCTATAATACAACATGAAAACGCAAAATACATAGCATACAAATTGGGAAAAAAAGAGGCAAAATACAAATAAAACACATAAAAGCAACCATTTGGCAAAATAATCATTGCTTCTTACTGTATATATGTATAGCCCTAAAGGGGCATACATAAATACATTTGCAATGAATGTGGCAAAAGAAAATATCCAATACCAATAAAAATATAGTGAAAAAAACTGTAAAATAAAAATAACATACATTCAATTTTTTTTTCTTACCTTTAGATGTCTTCACCCTCCGATTCCTGTGGTCTCTGCAAACTCTCGAACCAATCCATGATCCCAAACAGCAACGGGCCACAGGTAGAGTCCAAAGTCCTTTCCTACTTTCTTTATCTTCATCTGTTAATTGTAATCCATTTGGGTGTCTTCTATCTTCTTCTGTATCTTCTTCTTGTTCTTCTTCTGTATCTTCATCCATCTTCATCTGTAATACCATTGTAATCCTATTGTAGGAGGTCTTCACTCCTCGGCTTGTTCCTGTCAAATGAGGCTACACAGGCCTGTGACGTCACATTTGATTGGCATATGCTTCTCACGGCATCTGATTGGCTGTGAAAACTAGGTGCCTTTTTTTTTTTTTTAAATGTGACATCATGTAAAGGGAGTGGAGCCTGCCAATCAGAATGGCTGTGCTTCCGTTCCCTTTAAGATGACGTCACAAAATCCAACATGGCTTCCGTCACATGTGACTTCAGCCAATTATATTGTGAGAACTATATCCCCAATTGGATTGGTTGTAGTAGACCATGTGACAGAGTCAATTTTTGGAAAGGATGTGATGTCATCCAAAGGGAGTCACATGGTCCACTACAACCAGAATAGGGACATGATGCATGCTTTTTGCCATTGTCCCTAATTTATCTTATATATGCAATCTTACCTTTAATTGATTGCAGGAATGCAATGTGACCACAAGCTATCCTAACTATTTGCCTGTGTAGTGAATCAGTTTAAAAGAAACAGAACAGATTTGATGAATCGTTCTGTGTATATAATACATATGTATATAGAAGTATATACATCTCAACATACAAGTATTTAAATAAATATATCTATTTTATATAGATGTATATCTGTATAGATGTATATCTCTATATGCATATAATGTCATTATTAGTTACATACAGGGTCAGGAAAAAGTTTGTGAAACCCTTTAGGATTCTCCCATATTTCCCATATTTCAAACCTAAAATGTTATTCGAGCTTAATCCGAGTCCTAATAATAGATAAAGATAACCCGATCAAAGAAATAACACAAAAACATGATACTTTTTCAACATTTATTTATCCACAGAGGATTCAACAATCAATATCCATGTGTGACAAAGTACATGTACCTTTAGATTCAGAACCTGGTGGCGCCCCCTTGTGCAGCAATGACTTCAACTAAGCGTTTCCTGTAGCAGCTGGTCAGACTCTCACATCGGCTTTGAGGCATTTTGGCCCATTCCTCCTTACAGAACTGCTTCACCTCAGTGACATTTGAGGACTTCCTTGCAAGGACAGTTCGCCACAGGTCCTACCACAACATTTCAATGGGGTTCAGGTCCGGACTTTGACTAGGCCATTCTAAAACGGGGAATTTCATACTGGATTTCGGCGTCCCGTATTATAAATACATAAATGTGGCGAGCCTCGGGTAGTGAATTTACATAGGGGTTGCAATTATGCTTATTTGTGCTTCGTGTTCAGCAGACAATTCAAAGTCTCTCATTTGAAACATGTTTGTAACTGTTGATTATGTACCATGTCTGTACCTGTGTATTGAATTCCATAACACACTTTGAAACAAGAGGCAAAATGTGTCTGGTATAATGCCTCAGACTGAATAACTAAATAAAATAGAATTGAGCTGCTCTTATAGCATTAAGTGAGAATGTACAGCTGTACGAGCACACTGAGTGAAATACATATTCCTCACTGCTAGATAATCCCCGTGCCCTGTGCAGTGCTATTCCTGCATACTGATGAGATGTAGAAGGCAGAGACGGCGATCTCAGCAAACAGAAAGAAAAATAAATCTATGCACCTTGGACCTTTTCCTGCTGTCACGTCAGACACTGAGCACTTCAGCAGAGCCCCTTGGAGGTGTTGATGAAGTCCCTGCAGGTGTTGATGAAGTCCCTGCAGTCACATTTGTGTCAGGGAGAATTCTCCGGTATATCATGCATGACACAGACCAATAAGAGCTCTACTTTATGAACCAACATACTTCTCAGTAATTGCAGGCAATGAAAGGCAAAAGGCAACCCGACCTTAGAAAGGAGACATTTTCCACAGACAAAACACATTAACTTCAGTGTTATGGAAGGATTGCTGGAACACAAGACAAGGCAATCAGATCAGACGCTATGTTCTGAATAAGTGCAAGAAAAGGTGGGACACCCCCTGCTCCTTACGACTACATTCAAGTTCAAATGATGCAGGCACCGAAGATTTTATAAGTGCAACTAAAGAACCCCGATTTTAAACTAGGAAATTAGAAAGTAACAGTTTCTGCAGCACATTGTTGAGAATATAGAAATAAGAAAGAATTAATGACAAGTGGCAACGTAACTACGTCTTAAGGGGTCCCGCCCCGGGTGACGTCATGGCATCACGACATCATGTAGGAGGACTTCACTGTCCCAGAGGCCCCGAGCTCTCCCCGGCAATCAGTTTGATTGCTGTGGGGGGAAGAGCGTGGGGCCTCTGTAACCGCTTGGGGGAGGTCATCAAGTGTCCTGACTCCCTTCGGGCCCCTATACATTTCCTACTCACAATAGAGTAGAAATATTAAGGCAGAATCCCAAACAGTGGCAATGTTGTCTCTGGCTAGGTACGATGCCGGTGGTCCAGTGAATCTCAAAGATAGAACGACAGACCCATAGTGCAGATCAAACGAAAAAATACAGTTTATCAAGGCATCCCACAAACGGGGCTTACACTTAGGTGCAGATCTGTGTGGCGAGTAGCGATCTACCCACCTCCTCGTCCGTCGGAGCCTCTGATCTTATCCGCATATTTTAAAGAATTAAGTTGAAAATGACTATAACTTACATCAGGGGTGCGCAAACTTTTGAAGCTGCGCCCCCCTGCCTGCTCCCTTCACTGCTCACGTCCCCCTTACCTCTTAGGACGGTATCAAATTATGCCGTGGGTTCATGTGACGTCACGTAATTTCAATGCCTTGGGGAAGAGCGCGGGGCCTCTGCAACTGCCTGCGCCCCCCTAGAAAAATCCCGTGCCCCCCCCCCCCCCCCCGCACCCCCCAGTTTGCGCACCCTGCCGTACATAATGCGGCAGTTTACCAAACTGACTTCTGGCTTTTACAAATGGTCATTCATTCATTTCAATCAAAAAGTCGTCTCTTTGTAGCATGAACCCCTGACATGTGACATGTTTCATTACGTGATCAGCAGCATCTCTGACAAAGTGGTGCTTAACGCTAACTGCGGGGTCATGAACCGAAACGGCAGCACAAACCTTTTTTTATTTGCTTAAATTAATAAAAGTGCATTGTAAAGTCCCCGAATTATCATTTGAATTTTTTATTTAGTATTTCTGCTACACAATGTAGGGATGCATATTGACAATATATAATGATACAAAAAATAGGTCAGAAAAAAACAAAGGTGTAAGCCTCGTGCTAATGAAAGAAAGATAGAATTCAATGTTTAAGTAAGGTTATTATTATTATCATCATCATTGTTTATACAGTATACTCTGCAGCGCGGTATAATGGGGTACAGAGAGATGTCAATTACATAAACAGAATGCCATACAAATGTAGCCATGGCTGGGTGTGGATACTATTCTGCCCTGTCCTGGCATATCAGTCCTGGTAAAAGCAGGCAGTGTTGGGATCAATCATGGGTTTTCCCCACTTAGGCAGTACCCTTGAGTTACAGGGGAGGAGGTGGGATCAGGTCTGTGTCCTATCCAATTCTGGGTTCAGATCTGGTACCCTCCCCCTACTGTACTCAAGGGTGTTGCATCTCTAAATTGTTAGCTGGTCTCTACCCTTGAGAGAGACAAGGTATCACACCCAGGAGCTGTGTACTGGCAGGCCCAGTTTCCCTTCCCTTCAGGGGAGTGGGTGATTACCTATACCCCTGGTCCTGCTAGAGGATCAAAGAAGAGCTAGGGCTGCTGCAGGGGCCCTTGACCCGCAGTGAAGTTCAGGGACCATCTGAAGTTTGAGAGACCAGAGCTGTGACGGCACTGGGCAGAATTGCCTCAAGACTGTGCTGTACAGAAGAACAAACCAGTCCCTGTTATTATACTTCCTGCCTGGTGCATAATCTTTTCAGGGGGAGATGAGTCTGTTCTACTGTGGGAGATTACCTTCATACATCTGGAGCTTACAGCAGATGGAGGCACCGAGTACCATGAATTAAATGTCAGGTATTTACCCCAGAAGTCTGTTCTGCAGTCCCCACAAACATCGGCGGACACGTCAGCCTCTTGTGAGCCTACAGGTAGCATGCACCATACACCTGGTAACAGGGGAAACTCCCATGGGGTGGGGGAAACACCGTTACACAAATAAGAACAGACAAGCGCATACAGATACAGAAGGTAATGAGGGCCCTGCTCCTGAGAGCTTACACTCTACTGGGAATAAGGAATAATGTTGAAACAAAAGGAAAAGTGGTTGCTCCTTGTGGGACGGAGTGTGCCTCAGGGTGGAGTATGGTCCAGCCGCACAGCTGGTCCTGTTAGGGTTTGGGGGTGTGGATATTAGGGGGTGTTACATAGCGTGGAGTTTGGTCCAGCCGCACAGCTTGTACCAATAGGGTTGGGGGTATATGTTAGGGGTATGCCAGATAGGCTTCCTTAAAAAAGGTGAGTTTGCAGGGAGTTTTTTAAATGTTGGAATGCTGGGGCGAGTCTGATGGTGCGTGGGTACAGCACAGGAGAAGTCTTGTAGGTGGGAGTGAGAGGAGGTACAGTAATAAGGCAGGAGGAGTGGTGGATGTCGCGAACAGAACGGAGGGGGAATTTAGGGGTATATTTGGGGACTAGATCTGAGATGTAAGGGGGGCAGCATTGTTGAGAGCTTTGTAAGTCAGAGATAGGGTTTTTACATTTAATTATAGCGGATATGGGAAACCAGTATAGTGATTTGCATAGTGGAGCAGCTGAAGTGGAGCGGTGAGTGAGCAGCAGCATGTTGGATGGATTGGAGTTGGGACTGGCAGACCAGGGAAACCTTAGTATACTGTTGCAACAGGACAACCTTTGTAATATACCGTATTCTTTCATAGGGAATTCAGAGTACATACAGGTATTGTTATAATAAAAATATAGTAGTAACAAGTCTTCAGTGTGTTTAATACAATGACACAAGAGAGACTAAAAATATTTATCAGTTGTTTCGACAAAAAATTAACTAATAAGTAGATTGTACATTTTGAATGGCACACATACTCTTTCTTTCATTATTTCTGTCTCTCTCTCCTTAAACCCCAGCCACCTCCGACTTTAGGAATGATTGGGAAATTAACAGGTGAGATAGAACTTAGTTTATAGAATAGTTATTTGGCAACCTCCAAAACAAGGTCTGACTGTGGGTCCCTGAGTGTATGGGAGAAAACCCATTGCTCTAACAACCCATCAGTTATTTACTGTTTTGACTTTTATCAGCTACATGTACATCAAATGTATCAAACATGCAAACGTTGATGCATTTCTTATTTTAAAAAAAAGGAGAAAGAGATTTATTGGCCTATTACAAAATGTGTGGCAGGTATAACAAATAAATCCCATATTGTCCCCAAACTGCTGATAAAACAGTATCTATAGACCGTCCAACAATAGGTGTCACAGATCAAAAGAAAAGATGGGCTGAAAAGACCAAGCAAATCTTAGATTAGCTGTCACCACTCATACTGATAATACTGTAAGACCATGCTCTAGTGTTAGCTAAATAAAAGATCTATCTCACCTAAAGGGAGATAGATAGAGGAGTGTTTTATAATGATGGTACAATCCCCATGAGAAATGTTTTTCATAGCCTGGACATGCAACAATATTCAGGAAGCCGTTGTGGAGATGTTGCCAGACTTACTTTCTCTGGAGCCCACAGCATAACAAGTAAAACGGTGTGGCTCTGTATCAAGTAAAAGCTGGGTCTGTCTGCGATGGGGAGCCCCCCACTGGACACTCCCCCACTGGACACCCCCCAAGCGTTATTCCCCGCTGCTGGGGGAAGCGGCTATTGTGTTCCTGTAGCTGTCCCATCAGCTGGGAAACTCTTGTTGGCTACATCTGCAGCAAATAAATAAATAAACCTTGGACTGCGTAGGCTACGCTGTGCCCGCTATTGCAAAAACATTCCTGGGGCACAAAAAAGGCGGCGTTCCTCTGCATGGGAATTTTTTTGGATTCAGAAATCTTGCCTCCCTCGGAAATACTGTAGGCCTTTTGCTATGGAGGAGAGGTAAGATACCTGTAAGCACACCTGAGATACCTGAGAAAATATGCATATTAAAAAATATATATTTTTAAAATATTTTATTTAATATATCTCACATGAATGCCTGCCAACAGGTTCACTTTGGAAACTAAGGTGTTAATAACCCTAAAACCTCATCCTATCTTATCTATCTTCCCATTGCATGACATAAAAGCTAGTAATAAATAATAATTAATAATTGTTTGATCTTGGATAGCGCTGCTAGTTTTACATAGCGCTTTACAGAGACATTTTTGCAGGGACTTTGTCTGGACCGTGGAGCTTACAATCTATGTTTTTGTGCTTGAGCCACAGGGAGATAAAGTGAATTGCCCAAGGTCACAAGGAGCCGACAGTGAGTCAGTGTCTTGACTTACTGAGCCACTCCTTCTCGCAGTAATGCAATCATATGCACTAACCGCTCAGGAAAACAAGGGGTAAACCCTCCCACACAGTTGGGGGGGTGGGGGGGAATGGGATGGGCTAACCTCCCACCCTGGGACACCTGCTTTTTTAGCCCTGCAGCTCAGGCTAATTGATTACAGCTGGAGGCTGCTGTCGGGAACCACGCACGCTCCATCCTTCTGCTGACATAGACTGAGTCTATGACTCTGTCACTGTGTATGTATATATATATATATATATATATATATATATATATATGCCTAAGACATGCAGAGGAGCATACAGCTATATTTGCATATATATATATAGATATATATCTATATATATATATATATATATATATATAGATATATATATATATCTATATATATATATCTATATATATATATATATATATATATATATATATATATATATATATATATATATATATATATATATATATCGTTTCATGTAGTTGTTTCCAGAGTATGGATGTCTATGGGTCAGTAGGGTGCATTGGCCCCTAGGCCAAAACTTTCCAGCCAGCCCCTGGTTGGAGATGTAGTACTGTAACATTGTCTCACTGTGCTAAAGTTACAAAGGAATGCTACAGCACTCTAATAGAAGCATCAGTGAGCTGGGAAATGATGAATAATGAATGTGCAAAATGTATGAAAATGTATCAGCTTATGGAGGACGATAACCTAACAGTATCAAGCAGCTCTCACTATGCCCAGTATAAGCAGCCTGAGCAGTTGCCTAATAGAGCCCAACTCATAATATTATCTTCAAGTTGTAACTTATAATCAGTGCTGGAAACTTTTGCAGCATTCACAACCTAAGTCCAGGTCATCATAAGACCAAAATCCAGTCTTGGATCTCCAGATTTCAATGCTCCAAAGAAATGCAGCAAGGCACAGGGTCCTTAACGAAGCACAGGAGTTGCTCTGTAGCTGATACTTTACAACTCATACATAAACCTTGGCCCCTTGCAGACACACCAGAATGCCCTCCTACTGTCTCTGCACGTTCTTCCTTCCTACCAATTAGATTGTAAGCTCTTCGGAGCCGGGACTCCTCTTCCTAAATGGTACTTTTACGTCTGAAGCACTTCTTCCCATTATGTGTTATTTGTATTATTTATATTTATATGATTGTCACGTATATTACTGTTGTGAAGCGCTATGTACATTAATGACGATATTTAAAGATATACATACATACATACATACAAAAGTTAATAAATAATAAAAAAGGACTGTCTACTGTATGAAGTGCAGTAGGTGAACATGATTTAAGAGATCATGACCTATTGCGCATTCCGTGTGAGCTTAGTCTAGTCACTTTACCCTGCGCCAATAATTAGCTTCCTAAATCGTCACGGAAGGGATTAATCTTGCCTATAATTTATACATAGGGCTGTGTTCATGGAAACCGTTTCTATGTTTCAGACATCAGCAGCAGGCTAGATGTTGGTGTACCATGTCAGTCAACACTAACTCCACCCAACTGAAGAAGGAGGAACGTCTCATACCGGGAAACAATGAATTGTATTTAACAGAGAGCTTGGGATATTGAGCAAATGCATACTGTACATGTTATTCTTGGCCACTGGTAACGACATGCCTCCGTTTTACAGCAATCACTGAGCTGATGCTGTGTGCACCATTAGTATACCTCTTTGCTAGACTGCAGGGGAGATAAAAGACAGTATATGGGAAGGAAGCAAAGTCTGTCTCAAATTGATGTCTGCCTCTCGAGGGGCAATAATGCTGCCTTAAAATGGGCCAATTTTGATCTGCCAAATGTTGGATTGATGTACATATTTTAATCCATTTAATGAACCAGTCCCACTTAGCAAGGTGTCAGTTGTAATAAAGTGAAAGTGCTTCCGTATCTAACACCTTCTACCACATGTCATTTCTTTCCTAATTCAAGATGTATTGAATGGCGCATATAAACGGATGCTGAACTCCAAACAGCGGAGCAAGAAACAATGAGAAATGACCAACACAAACTGCTTGATTTGCATGGTAAGTGTCTTATAACAGGGGTGACCAACTCCAGTCCTCAAGGGCCACCAACAGGTCAAGTTTTCAGGATATCCCTGCTTCAGCACCAGTGGCTCAATGGCTCAGTCAAAGACTGCACCTCCTGTGCTAAAGCAGATATCCTGAAAACCTGACCTGTTGGTGGCCCTTGAAGACTGGAGTTGGCCACCCTGCTGTCTTATAGCTAACTGAGCGCAGAATGTGGAGAGATTCTAACATGACACACTGAGAAAGGTAGCATTTTAATAAATGGAGGGCACCCAACGGATGCCATGAACATATTATTTTACATGGCTATTTTCTAGAAATAGTAAACAGCTGTTCCTTATTATGGGCCAGCATGAGATGACAGACATGCAAACGTACAAGGGTTTTTTGCTTTAAAGCTTGGTACACTATTATTCAATCTTTGCTGATCCATCTGTAACGGTGTTTCCCCCACCCGGTGGGAGATTTTTGGCCATTACTGTACGTGTGGTGCATGATACCTGCTGGTAACACGAGGGCTGAACTGTCCGCCGTTGGTAGTGGGGACACAGGATCAGGTTTCTGGGGTACATTACCCACATAGGTAGAAGTGCAGGGCCTCCATCTGCCACTGGCTCCAAGATGAATGGAGGCGATCTCCTACGGTAGAAACACTCTCTCTCCTCCCAGTAAGATCACACCCAGGCAGGAGGTATATGCTAACAGGAACGGTCTTTATTGCTACCACCAACACACAGCAGTGGCCTGCTCAAGCACAGCTGAGGGACTATGGTACTTCCCAGCACTCTCTCTTCCAAAACTTCCCTCTAGGTAAAAAAACAATAAGTGACACAGGTGAGCTGTTGCTGCACAGCTCTGCTGTGTCATTTTTTTTTTTTTTAGCATGTTCTTGTATAGCGCTGCTAGTTTTACGTAGCGCTTTACAGAGACATTTTGCAGGCACAGGTCCCTGCCCCATGGAGCTTACAGACTATGTTTTTGGTGCCTGAGACACAGGGAGATAAAGTGACTTGCCCAAGATCACAAGGAGCCAAACTGGGAATTGAACCAGGTTCCATTGCCGCAAACTCAGTGCCAGGCAGTGTCGTTACTCACTGAGCCGCTCCTTCTCCTCGCTTATTGTTTTTACCTAGAGGGAAGTTTTGGAAGAGAGAGTGCTGGGAAGTACCCTAGTCCCTCAGCTGGGGGACTGTGGGAAGGGGTTGTGGTACCACGAAGCTTTAACGTTGCCCCCCCGCATTTTTTCTCGTGTTTTATATTTCTGTTATTTTTCACTTTCTTACCTTGTCTGTGTGATCACCTTTTCCCCTCCCCTCTCCCTTCCCCTCCCCCACTTCAGGGGGGACCATGCTTGTATATTCATTTATCTTGTATCACCCACTGCATCATATTGCATTGTTACTGCCATAATTTTGTCAATACACATTAATTCCTTTTCATTAGACATACGTGTCATATTTCTTTATTGGAATGCTGGGAACTCTCACTGTATTTTACAATGTGACACCCCTCCTAAGGGGGTAGTAGCAGGATAGTATATACTGGGCCCCACCCTGTGTTGTGATAGGGATACTGACTCACAATGGAGTATTTAGGATAGAAGGAAAGTTCTGGAAGGCCAGGTTCCTGGAGGACAAGAAGAGAGGAGCCTCGGGGAGTGTAGATAGAGAGGATGTCCCTAAAGTAACAGAAGAGATCCGCCCTACCCCCCTTATTTATTTTGTTATAGAAAGGAACAGTGCCCTTAGAGAGAGGATCCCAAGTAATGGCCAACAGAGACACGCAGGTACCACATAGGGAGAAACAGACACGCCACAGCAGGCTACACAAAGAGGGCCCCTTGGTGTGAACAGATCAGCTCTATAATAGCAGATCTATAAGAGTATTCTCCTCAATCAGTAGGGAAGTGTCAATCCCTGATTAGAAAGGGGATATAATCTGTACCTTATAAGAACCAGCTAGGATCCCAGTAAGGACCCAAAGAAGATGAGGCACACCGTATGTTATTCCAAAGGGGGGCCCGGTCCAATACCTAAAGTACAACTAAGTAAATTCACCTCTCTGCAAGTGTTAAGAGTGGGCACCCAGGGAAGCACCGTGTTCATGAGCAACCATGAGAATACAGAAACTATTAATATGTTGTCGTTAGTGTGTGTGAATAAAGACAAGCATCATTGTCACCCTTGCTACGTCACCGCCCAGCCGCTTCATTCCAGCACCCAGAGTCAATATAATCTATGCTGAGTAGCCAAATACCACACAACAATGTGAACTCCCCAGGAGCCTGGCAGGGAGGGTTACAACAGAAAAAGTTTTTAAAAAAAATACAATTTGTTTCATTAAAAGTTTAAAAGCCATAAAAAGCTGGGGGGGTTTTTGACCAGTCAGATACTATTTTTATGACTTTGGAGGGTGTTGGAATCCTGGACAGGAAATCATGGGTGGTACACCATATGCTGAAAAGGCTCCCGGGGTAAAAAAGGATGAGATACAGTTTTGGCTGGGAAGGAAATTACATCAAGAATAACAAGAACACTGCACTTATGTAATCCTATTCATCCTGACATCTCAAAGGGCTTTTCAGATGCCATTAACGCAGGGGCTTCTCAACTCCAGTCCTGAAGATCCCCCCAAACAGGTCAGTTTTTCCGGATATCCCTGCTTCAGCACAGGTGGCTCAATCCGTGGCTCAGTCTTCGACTGCACCACCTGTGCTGAAGCAGGGATATCCTGAAAGCCTGACCTGTGGGGATCGTGAGGACTGGAGTTGAGAACCCCTGCATGAAGCCATCGCCCGGACTTTAACACCCACTTAAAACTGGCACCCATTTTGCTTGCTACATGAAAGGCTGGGTTAAAAAAAAAAAACAACAGCTTTAGAGAAATATAGATGTTTACAGGCAGGAATCGTTGCTGTCCAGAACATCTCCATGTATGTGTTTTGACTCCCCTGCAAACAGTGTAGGGATTTATACTGCTATTACTAAATGAGCCCTGTTTTAGATCATTCAGAAACTAGGATGGGCTATTACTACTATGCAGGTATGTTGTACTTACCCACAAGTGATGTACTGATTAGCAGCTCATTAATGCTTGGGGGAAATGTAGTGTGAGAATAGGAGTGTTCTGTCCTAGAAGAAGCAAAGTGAGGCGCTTTGGCACATGAGGTAAGAGAGCTCAGTGGAAAGGTTACTTCCTTTCATTTTAGTTGGGTCAATTCCTGGTGCCAGCTCTCCTTGAGCAGGTCACTTTCTCTCCCCTTCAGGCAACATTAGATTAGCTTTTTGTGCAGGTACTCCATTATACCTGCCACATTCTATGTACAGTATAGTGCTGTGTACATCATCAGCACTATGAAAGAAAAAAATATTATTATTTATAGTGTAGGACTTGGGGTTTGCCCTGGCATAGTGCGAAGTGCAATATAATTTGGGGGATAAATTGTATACTGTAACTAAGCAACTCCTTTTTTGGGGGGAGGGGGAGAAATGAAAGAGTTAACAATGCTGCTCTCTGGGCTTCATGCGGCATGTTAGATAGAATTTTGAAATATTAAATGGTTAATCAAGGTGCAGAAGAAGAGGTGGGGAAATAAAAGGATGTGCATTGGCATGGCTTTCTTTTTTCCTTTCCATGTAAAATCTAAGATTACCCGCAATCCCATATAAAATATGTTTTAAAGCAACTTGTATAATGGGGATGATATTACCAAAATACGAAGATGAAAATATAGACATGTATTATATAATTACAGTTGCACACTTCCTATATTCCTTCGCATACAATGATGCCAAGACGAGCCAGTAAACATTTCACCGCTTAAACTAGAAAAAGCAGAGCACAGCAGCAAAAAGTATAGGGCTACAATACGAGGACTACATTTAAAAAGAGCTTTATCATTCAGGTGATGTAAGGATCAGGGAGTCACGCGGCCCGCTGCGCGCTCCCCGCTCCCCGCTCATCTCCGCCCGCTACCGAAGCCTCCGCTTCCTCTGCTGCTAGGGACACCTCTCCTTCGGGACCACCCGGCAAATGACTCTCGCGCGCACACCCCGCTCCAGGCGTAATGCCTCTCCCACCAGTCCCGACGTTGAGCTCCGCCCAAGCTACGTCATCAGGACCCAGCGTGCGCGCGCGTTCGGCCCGTGCAGGACACGTGTCAGCCTATTAGTACCTGGGTAACTCCCCTCACCTCTCCTGCTCACCTGAACGGCCAATAGCTGCCATCCTTACTGGAGTACCTCCACACCTCCTACTGCCTCATTGGTCGCCTTCTCCTTTATATGCTCAGCTGTGCCACTGGCACATTGGCTGAGCATAATCCTATGTTCCTTTGTGTTCATTGCTTCCATTTGGTGATAATTATTCATGCAGTTGTGTAGTTAACTGAAGACACGGACAAGTAATTGCATTTACATACAAGTACTGTACAATCTAAAAGTGCGAAGTAGCCATTTTGTTCTACCCAGCCTTATTTAAAGCAAAGCCCAGTTGTAGTTAAACTTTACTTAACATTTACTTTCAGGTTACTGCCACAGCACCATAGCAACAGCTCTCATTCAGCACTCACACTGTACCAAACTCATTCAGGTCTTTATTGCAGATTTTAACTGTGGACTAGTACATTTTTATAGGGAGATTTAATATCTTGCATCTGTGACATTACCATGAGCAAAGACAGCCTTTCTTCTTCTCCCTTTTTTTCCGTTTCACGAAATATTGCCCTGAAATACTCTCACGCAAAGCACATATCATGCAACACAATCAGCAAAATGTTCCCACTCCCCTGCTCTGTTTAATTTGGAATGTATTTTAATTAGGAGATAAGGTATCAGTCAGATGGGTGTGCAGCTCTATCCCAGTACAAAATCAACACTGCAGCTTGGCTGAGGTTTGTACAGCAAGACACCATTGTCTTAATCTGTACCACCCTGCTACTCACCCATTCTTATCAGATGTCAAACAAAGCCATTCAAACTGCATTCCACGTCTTCATTCTAAAGAGCGTGTGCATGATACCTGGCACATTATAATCCCAAACTGGTGCAAATGAAGAGAATGAGAACATTCTGGTACTTCAGAAGGTTCCCTGTTTATAAATCATCAGCGAAGCAGTGAAGGGGTTTGCTAGTTAACGTGCTACTACACCTCTATGACTGTGCGGTATTATCGGTCTTTGTGTTGTACTGTTTGCCTTTGGCTGGTATGACAAATATCGTAACCAATAAGATATGCTTTAATTCTCCAGCTTTAGATTTTGGAGACAGAGAATGAATGGCTTGTTCTGCGTAACGCCCCTCTCTGTATTTGAATGTGCTCTAAAAGGAAAAGTAACCTTTGCAATCTTTTCTGTTGGCAGAGAGGAGTATAATATTAAAATATAGCAGAAATAATGGGGACACTTTGAATGTATTAGTATATATATTTAATATATTACTTGTCGTTGTTGATGGTGGAATAATTACTACAATGACTTTGTTTTATAACACTCACTTATTTGTGAAGCTTTTAAAGATTCGATCCATAGAGGGTCTAGTACAGGGGCGCGCAAACTTTTTTGCTGCGCCCCCTCTGCCTGTTCTACTCCGGTGGTGTGCTCCCCCCCCCTTACCTCGTGTCATGTGACGTCACGTGACCGCGACTTCATTTGACACGTGTGATGTCACGTCACATGACCACGCAGCGTCATTTGATGCCGCGTTGCTGTGGACACGAGTCCTGACACCGGCAGAGTGAAGGTAAGTTTAGAGTTGTAGAGGCCTCACACAATCCCCCGGTGTCACGGGAGACCAAGCTTATTAACACATTTTACCATCTGGACCCTTTGATTGAATAAAGCATGAAATAAAATTTATTGTATTTATTCACATAAAGAGCACACACAACTTGAATTACCAAAATATCACAAATAAACACTTACTCTAACGAAATAACAGGTTTCTGGAACGAAAGTTCAAGCACTGTGGTCTCCAGGTATCATTTCACAGCGCGGGGTTGATATGCAAGCAGGAAACAGGACATGTTTTGGCTAGGAGCGCAAATTGCCACCCCTATATTTCAGCCAAATAAAAGAATTTCGTTCTGTCAATGCAAGATTAATTAGCCAATCCTTAGTCCTTGCGAATACTGGATACAAATCTTTAGTGGCAATGAAATAGTCTCTGTACCGCCCGCTGTAGCTTAGATGAATCTGCTTACAAGATGGAACTTACAGTAGATGGAACTTAATCTCAGATGACTCTTAGATGGAACTAACTTTCTGACTAACGGCATAACCTTTTAAAAACTCCAAAAGTCCATGCTTTCAGTCTGCAGTGAATCACTGCGTGGGAACCAAACCCCCCACCTATGGATATGTTCCGCCAGTACTTCTGGTAATCTGGCAGAAGCTTCAATGTATGCTGCGAGCATGAGCCAAATTTCAAAACTGCACCAGGTTTAACAAAGTAAAAATCCCCTTTCATAATGTGCTCCTTTTTGCTCACGTTTTGCAGCCAGGAGACATTAATAAATATACTGCCCAGATTCATGAAAGAAAAGGAATCCTAAAGAAAGCAACAAGAGTTTTTTCAATCACACATCAGATGGAATTTTTTTCACCGAATTTGCCCCATTTTTGCAGATCTCGGCCAACCAAACTGCACCAGATTTACCATGGAAATAAATCAACCCATTGAAATAAATTTGGTGCAATATTTGTACCCCAGTTTTGCAGTTGACAGACTTTGATAAAGAGACCACATAATGCTTGTTATTGTTGGGGGTTATTGTGACGGTGAAGGGGTACCCAGGCCATTAATAAAGGTACTTGTTCCGGCTGGGTGCCCCTGAGCCATATTGGGGAATTGTGAGTGTCAGCTCTTCAACCCAATTGTGGTATGTAACTGCATGTGTAATAAAGATATGTGTGGGTTTTCACTGTTCCAGAACCACTGACCTTCCCATTTTCAAGATCTATTAAAAATAACCACCATTGTAAATTCTCAGAAAAGCTCCATCCATAACTCAGCTCTCATCACAGCAGCATTGCAATCATTGCAGATCCTTTGACAAAGTCAGTGTGTCTGACGATACGCGTCAGGAACGCAGCGACGGCGATACATCATCATTGTGGGGTGGATAGTTTGTGAGCTTCCTCCCCTGCTGCATGGAGCTCCAGTGTTGGTTCGGATGAGAACCTATCTGGCAGGACTGTGTGACTGTCTACCCAGGACTTCTGTATTGATCATTATCACCTCATCCACGAAGTCTGAATATTTGGACTAGCAGCTTACAGCGTTCGTTACATTCCTGCTCAGGAGGTCATACTATGCTGTTCCCGTGGTGGTGATATTCAAATGCCTTTTTTACATTTCCGTTTATGAGTGAGCTTGTTTCCCCCTCCTCTATAATTTTATTAAATGTATACGCTTTTTACGCTATGGGCTGTGCGCTTTCTCTTTTTGTTTTTTAGATTTATTTTGGATGTGGTTCTCCCATATGAAAGCTGCCTTATACCCATTTCAAGCGTAACTATTGGACTGGACATTTTCCACGGAGTGGATTAGTATCTATTTTATTACCCATTATACTGTTGTTTGTTCTTTCTACCATAATAAGACTGATACAGTTTTATCACATTTTACAATTGTCTTTTTATCTATTGGCGCTACTGTGTTTTTTGATAGCCATGCCCCCTTTGGCTTGCCGGTTCACCTGTGATAAGGCAGAGGCAGGAAGGCTCTCTAGAGGTCGCGCAGGCGCAGTTAAGCATAGGGGCGACCATTACAACTTTGCACAGGCGCAGTAAGGATAGGAAACGCACGCGGTCCCAATGCTACAGAGGTCCTGAGTGGACTACAATTCTCAACAGCCTCTGGGGATTGCCCTTTCACCCACATCACGTGCAGCCAGCCAGCAAATAGGGTTTTGCAGCTTCTCCTGTGAAGGCTACAATGTTGCGGGGACCACGTTTGGGAGTTGGAGCTGGGAGCAGGAAGGGGGAGGAAGTGTGTAAGGAGCAAGGCTCTTACACTGGGCCAGGTTACCCCCAGGTCCCAGGTAGGTCCCACTCCCCACTAGGTTAGTGGGTAAGTTCTTAGGGAAGGCCCCTTAGATAGGGACCCTGCCCTTAGGTGTGTGTAAGTCTAGTCAGTGGCACAGCTGTCGATCCTTTGCGAAGAGGTACCGGTCACCACCGTGACCGGAAGGTACTATAACAACAAGTGCACCAACACCGGTCAAGAGGCGCTGATCCCGCCTTAGGCGAAACTCTTTAGGAACACTGAGCGAGTGGCTACAGAACTGAGCCTATACTAATAGTATCATACATGGACACGGTGTGTGGGGCACGCGGTGAGGGGACGGAGACGTTACTCCTGATGAGAGTGGCCGAGCCACTAAGGTTATATGAGCATTAGAGTATAAGTGTGTAAGATATATGTTATGTTCAGTAAAGCCCTTTGCTATTTCACATCCAGTGTATGTGTTCATTCGTATGTGTCCTGCGAGGAACAACTCCCGCTCTGCTGGGAGCCATCGCAGGTGGAGGCGCTGCACCATATAGTAGTAGTAAGAGTAATTCACCCCAGGTTCCCCGTGGCGGAAGCTCAGCCCTCCTGGTTGCCAAACAGGTACAGCACCACACTGATAAGTAGTCAGATACACCTACCCACCCCAATCTCACTTGGGGGGGGGGAAGAGGGCTACATAGTGAAAGGGCAGGGCACAGGGATAGTCATAGGGAGGGTACAGGGGAGTATCAGATAGGGGAGTCCTGTGCTGGTGGGGCAGGGAGAGTTGTGAGCCCTCAGTGGATCCGGATCCAGACTGGGGGGGGGGGCTGGAAATGGGGAGGGGGGTTCCTGAGCCAGGAGGGGAGGGGGTCCTGAACTGACAGGGGGCAGGGATTGCTGACAGAGACAGAGAAGCAGAGCGGAGAGAGTGGGTGATGCAGGAGACAGGTGAGGAAAGAGACAGAGGAGTAGAACGGGTGAGGAGCAGGGCCGTCTTAACGTATGGGCACGCTGGGCAGTTGCCTGGGGGCCCCACAGCATAGGGGCGCCCCACGCGCCCGGCCCATGCGTGCCCACCAATGCTCTCCCCCTGCCCGGCCCCCCGGCTGCTCTTTGGGTTGCCAGGTGTCCGGTATTTGGCTCCCCTGTCCGGTAAAATATGAGAGATAATACCGGACATGGGATAGAGCAGGGCTGCTGCTGCTGCTAGGGGGCTGGGCAGCTTCTGATTGGTTGCTGCTGTGTAATTCAGCCAATCGGGAGGTGACAGGAGCCTGGGGGGTGGGGCCAAAGAGCGGAGGAAAAGCATGCAGCAGAGAGGTGAGGCTGTGTGTGTGTGTGTGTGTGTGTGTGTGTGTCTGTCTATCTGTGTCCTGTCTGTATATGTGTGTGTGTGTGTCTATCTGTGTGTGTCTCAGTGTGTGTCTGTCTATCTGTGTCCTGTCTGTATATGTGTGTGTGTGTGTGTGTGTGTGTGTGTGTCTATCTGTGTGTGTGTGTGTGTGTCTATGTGTGTGTGTGTGTGTGTGTGTGTGTGTGTGTGTGTGTGTGTGTGTGTGTGTGTGTGTGTGTGTGTCTCAGTGTGTGTGTGTGGTGACAGACAGTACATACAGTACTGGCAACTTTGTTTAATAACTCACTCACCCTTACTTTTCTTTTACTATATACTAACAGTCTTCCCATTTTCAGGATCTATTAAAAATAACCAGCATTGTAAATTCTCAGAAAGGCTCCATAACTCAGCTCTCATCACAGCAGCATTGCAATCTCTGCAGCACTCTTACTTACAGATCATCCCCAAGAAGGCAGAGCAGGTTACTTATTCAATGGCATGATTCAATATGCAATTTAAAGCTGGATTTTGAAGTCTAAATTTGAAAGCTACTGTACTGATAATGACGGAGGGGGGGGGGGAGAGGATGAAGGGATGGCGGGTAACAGAGGATGAAGGGAGGAGGTGAGAGAGGATGAAGGGAGGGAGGATGGGGGGTGAGAGAAGATGAAGTGAGGGGGTGAGAGGACAAGGGGGAGTGAGAGGACAAAGGGTGGTGGGAGGGTGAGAGGTCAAGGGGAGGTGGGAGGGTGAGAGGTCAAGGGGGGAGAGAGAGAGGATGAGGAGGGGGGCAACAATCTTGGAATTTGTGGGAGGAGCAGTAAGATCGGTATTGCTCGCCATGTACAGTATGACTGCAGGTCAGTTATTTATAAATGATCTGACCATTACGTCATTTGTTCTAAATTTCACTCCAAGCATGCACCAATGTGCACCAATTTGCACTATTTCATATTCTATTTCCTAAAACAATCCTCGGAAGGATGCTCCCTCCCAAGACTCCTCCCCAGATTTTTTACGAAATAGAATATAAATTGGTGCAAATTGGTGCAAATTGGTGAATACTTGGAGTGAATTTTAGAACAAATGACATAACAGTCAGGTCAGTTATAAATAACATTCTTCCCCACCAACGATTCCCGCGTGCGTCGCACCTTTCACCATTGTGTCCAGTATTTTTGGACAAGCCACCTGGCAACCCTACACGCTCTCCCCCCGCCCGGCACCCCGGCTCCGCTCGCTCTCCCCCAGCCCTGCACCCCGGCTCCGCTCGCTCTCCCCCCGCCCGGCCCCCGGCTCCGCTCGCTCTCCCCCCGCCCGGCACCCTGGCTCCGCTCGCTCTCCCCCCGCCCGGCACCCCGGCTCCGCTCCCTCTCCCCCCGCCCGGCACCCCGAGTTGCATCTCAACCGCTCGCAGCCTAGCAGTGCAGCACTTCCGGTGCCTGCTGCTGCTAGTGAGCGCTAGGGAGGCTGGGAGCGACAGTGTAGGCCGGGCCCCGTGCACTGCTCTGCCCGGGAGCCCCTAATGTTGTTAAGATGGCCCTGGTGAGGAGGACGGAGACAGAGGAACAGAGCGGGGGAGGATGGATACGAGTAAAGAGAGAGACAGAGGAGCAGAGCGGGAGACAGAGGAGCAGAGCGGGGAGGCAGGGTACGGGTAAAGAGAGAGACAGAGGAGCAGAGCGGGAGAGATAGGAGCAGAGCGGGGGAGGCAGGATATGAGTGAGGTTTGAGAGAGGAGCAGAGCGGGGGAGGCAGGATATGAGTGAGGATTGAGAGAGGAGCAGAGCTGGTGAGGAGGAGAGAGATAGAGGAGCAGAGCGGGGGAGGCAGGATCCAGGTGAGGAGAGAGACAGGAAAGCAGAGCAGGTGAGGTAGGATCCGGGTTAGGAGGAGAGAGACATAGGAGCAGAGAAGGTGAGGTGGGAATGCGGGTGAGGGGGAAAGAGACAGAGGAGCAGAGCGGGGGAGGCAGGATACGGGTAAAGAGAGAGACAGAGGAGCAGAGCGGGAGAGATAGGAGCAGAGCGGGGGAGGCAGGATATGAGTGAGGTTTGAGAGAGGAGCAGAGCGGGGGAGGCAGGATATGAGTGAGGATTGAGAGTGGAGCAGAGCGGGAGACAGAGGAGCAGAGCGGGGAGGCAGGGTACGGGTAAAGAGAGAGACAGAGGAGCAGAGCGGGAGAGATAGGAGCAGAGCGGGGGAGGCAGGATATGAGTGAGGTTTGAGAGAGGAGCAGAGCGGGGGAGGCAGGATATGAGTGAGGATTGAGAGAGGAGCAGAGCTGGTGAGGAGGAGAGAGACAGAGAAGCAGAGCGGGGGAGGCAGGATCCAGGTGAGGAGAGAGACAGCAAAGCAGAGCGGGTGAGGTAGGATCCGGGTTAGGAGGAGAGAGACATAAGAGCAGAGCAGGTGAGGTGGGAATGCGGGTGAGGGGGAAAGAGACAGAGGAGCAGAGCGGGTGAGGCGGTGCATCTTCTCTAGCAGAAATCAAAGTGTGAATGACAAACGGTGCAACAGCAGGATCCCACACAGAGGCTAACTGGGAACTACCACTGACCCAGCAAACCTCACGAATCAGATCCTGCTGTAGTCGAGCGCGGGAGCAGTGTGACAGGGCTGAAGAGGCAAGCAGGGCCCTAAATGGCCACACCTGACAAAAGTCGGCTCTGCGGCAACAGTAGAGGTGAAAGGGCTCATTTAGTCATTACATTTGTGTTAGATTAACACTATGGATTACCACTAATTCTGCATTTTTTATGCCATATTTGATGAGCTTTAATGTATTAAGCCAACATTCAATATCCTATATGTGGTTTTTTTTTCATACAGTTGTTGTGTAGTATTAGATCAGGGGGGCGCAAACTTTTTTCCCTGCGCCCCCCTGCCGGCGGTCCCCTCACCTCCGCGCCCACCTCACTCCTGCTCCGGCGTCATCACATCCCGTTGCCATAGCAACATGACGTCACATGACCAAATGACACCGCGTTGCCATGGCGACGCGTGGGAGAAGCCGCCGGTGCCAAAGTAAGTTAGGATTACAGAGGCCCTGCAGCTCCCCGCTGCACTTAATTTAAGTGCCTTCAGGAAGCGCGGGGCCTCTGTAAACCCCGCGCCCCTCTGCACTCAGTCTCGCGCCCCCCCTGGGGGTCGCGCCCCCTACTTTGTGCACCCCTGTATTAGATAATATTTACTGCATTCAAAAAAATCCCCACTCTTTATGCCCTTTTAACGAGTTTTAATGTATTAAACTTCCTTGTGTTGCTATAGCAGCCATTTACAAAGGCACAGCACTTTCGCTTTTGAAATAGGCGGCCATATTGTGAACCCGGGGACGCAGGATCTTTGCTGATTAATCACGGGAGAACTGGACGGTCGGCAGCTTAGGTAATTACATTTTCTTAAAGCTAAGTAAATGCTGCAGCTATTAAAACATCAACAAAATGCAAACGGTATTGCCACTTTTGAAGTAATGCTACTGTTTGCTTATTTTCCTGTGATCACTTCGCAGTTTGTTTAAATAGTTCTATTTTTCTATTACATTTAGAAAATAATGTTAAAACATATAGTGCCAATACAATTATTATCTAATATCTACAATATATTACAGGGTTGAGGCCACAGTTGCTTGACGACCAACAGGAGGTAGGAGTGATGTAGCTTCATTCAGAAAAGCTATGATCTATTACAGGGGTGCGCAAAGTGGGGGCGCAAAAGAGTACAGAGGCCCCACACTCTTCCCCACGGCATTTAAATTAAATGCTGCGGGATCGCATGAGGCCTTTGCAATGTCTCCTACCTTGTCTTTGTCGACACGTCGCCATGGAAAAGCGGCGTCAAATGATGCTGCAGGGTCACGTGACCCTGCAGCGTCATTTGACGCAGAAGACAAGGAATGAGGGGGGGGCGTGAACCGGTGAGTCTAGCTGGTAGGGGTGCGCAGGGGAAAGGTTTGCGCACCCCTGATCTATCAAGACTCAAAAGGGGACATATCTCCTATACCAGGGGTGGCCAACTCCAATCCTCAAGGGCCAGCAACAGGCCAGGTTTTAAGGATATCCCTGCTTGAGCACAAGTGGCTCAATCAGTGGCTCAGTTTTCAACTGAACCACTGATTGATCCACCTATGCTGAAGCAGGGATATCCTTAAAACCCGACCTGTGTGTGGCCCTTGAGTACTGGAGTTGACTGTCACGGGAGACCAGGTTTATCAACACCTTTTTATACCGGGATCATTCATTGAGCAAAGCAAGGAGGTAAAATAAATTGTAATTTATCTCAGGAAAAGACATACACACGTTACACAATTTACGGGGTTAACACACTTATTGGGAACGGGGCTAACGAATAAATCTATCCTCTAAACGAAATTCACAAAAAGACCTGTGTAGGAGCCCTTTCCTTGACCGGTAGGTGCTCACGAAAGTCCTGGAATTGATTTCGGCAAGCAATGCCAGCCGCGACCACTACGTTCTCAAAAGCAGGACCTAGAAACTTTTTCCAAATCCTTGAAGACGGCTCGCGTCTATCCAGTACAGAGCATCTTTGAATTTCCAGCTGATGGTTTGGCGCTTGGAATCTCCTCTTTTCATTGGCTGCAAGGTTTCTTATGTGTTTCGGAGTCCCATTCACAAACCTCTACAGTCAGACTGTGGGAATTCTCCTGCCAGCCAATCACCGATTTGACGGTATTATAAAGCCGGGTGGGTATCTTTTCTCAGTCTGCCAAGGGGCATGCGCCAACCTGGCACCTCTGCCTCTTTGTATACTGAGCCCACCCGCTGTCCAGGCTCCACAGAGTCTGGGCTCTGGCAAATGGTGGCCGGATAGCCCTATGTTAGCCCAGGATGCGGGTACTCAACAGAACTTCAGTTCCCCTCCTGTTCTAACACCTTGGAATCCCTGGGGCTCTCAAGTCAGGACTCTGCATTGACCCATAGGCACCAAGCTTTGTAACCATCTGGTCTCTTGGAATCCATGACTTGGAAATCCCACAGTTCATTCACAGGTTCAGTGCATATACTTATTAAATAGAACTCTTTAATAAAATATACTGTGTCCTGTCTTCTGTGTGGTAAAGACGTATAAGTCCCTATTCCCTCAGGGATATATATTCCCTACACTCACTAGCCTCATATTTGGCACACTAGAAAAATAACTTTTAAAACTTTTACACACACTAAACCACTTTCAGCTGTATCACCTAGCCGGAGTACCCCCTGAGCCCCTATACTAGGTTTCAAAGTACCTGGGCATGTATCTGGGCACTTCTCTTTATACTACAGTAGGGACCCCCCTGGACACTGGGGAGCCCGTGTGTGATTGCAGGTATACATTAACCCCTTCATGCCAGTTTACCTTGTCTGCTGGAAGATGCTGCAGCAGGAATCCTGGCGGCGAGTCGTAACAGCGTCTTCAGAGTCAGAGTTTGCCCGGAGCAATGTGCTTGGCTGTATCCGAGAATCTCACTCGATTCCCGGATCCACCTCTTGGGATATCCCAGAACTCCGGAACCCCGATACATAGACACATTCTGTGAAGACTTTCTCCGACAAACGCACTCTGAAACTTACAGCC
Source organism: Ascaphus truei (assembly GCF_040206685.1). Classification (NCBI taxonomy): domain Eukaryota; kingdom Metazoa; phylum Chordata; class Amphibia; order Anura; family Ascaphidae; genus Ascaphus; species Ascaphus truei. The sequence continues at coordinate 33,201,326 of NC_134483.1, forward strand.
TAGAAATCTCCCGTTCCCAGCATCCCAGGAAAGGCAAAACACAGGAAAATCTTTAATGTCGCATAATTTGCACACAGTCACAGTAATGCATTTAGGACATCTGGGTCCAACAGCTGACACTCTAGGACTCGAACACACGGATCAGGGGTAACCAAGTGGGCTGAACCTTTATTAGTGAGCCTGGTTAACCCCTTCACCGTCACATTGACCACCCCTGTCTTATACGTACTGGAAAGTGTGATTGCTGAGCTCTGCAGAATTCCAGCTGCAAGATCGTATCTGTCACAAAGATGCTGAGTATGGTACTTTAGATGGGTATCCAGGTATGCTCTCTTTCTATGTTTTTCTCTCTTTTTTTTTTTTACACACATCACTGCGAAATGCTCAAAGAACTAGATTGGTCATCACTAGAGTCTAGGCGCAAAGTTCACCTTTCCTGTCTCACTCTCAAATACTTTCTGGGCAAGCTACCCAGCTACCTGAACAAGTTCCTCACCCCTACCACATGCAGTACCTATCACCTGAGATCAGACTCCAAAAGACTATTCATGGTCCCAAGACTCAACAAAGTATCCGGACGTTCCTCCTTCTCCTTCCGTGCACCCCAAAACTGGAACAACCTACCAGAGACTCTCATATCCACCACCAGCTTAAGTTCTTTCAAATCTAAGGCTGTCTCACACTTTAATCTGGTCTGTAACTGTTTCATACGCTCATAATATATATTTTCTTTAACTGCGCACGCAATGTCTTGTATATAATGTATACCCTGCTCATTTATGTAACTGTATTTGTAACCATGTATTATTTTGTTTTACTCTGTGCCCAGGACATACTTGAAAACGAGAGGTAACTCTCAATGTATTACTTCCTGGTAAAATATTTTATAAATAAATAAATAAATAATACTTTTGCTCTTTTTTTGCACATACACCCTCTTTGCCTCTCTAGATTACTTCTATGCTTTCCATTTTCTTCAACTTTTAGCATCTCTCTTTTCCCATTAGATTTTTTCTTTGTGTCTCTTTATCACTGTCATTCCGTCTCTTCCAGTTGCTCTCTGCCTTGCCCAAAACTGCTCCTCACTCTATTCTTCTCATTTCCACCTGCAGGGGGTGCTAGTGGCTATACACAGCAGACTGATGTCTGGGGAAAAAAGATCCTATTCAGCCACGAACCTGGTCTGCAACCAAACTCATTCGTAGCCACTAAGGAAGAGGCAGAATACCTCAGTCCAACTCCTCTGCCCTACTGTATATCAGCCTTCATAGGCTGAATTAAAATGGCTTAACAGGCTCCACCCATCACAGTTGTACCATCTTGTCTTGGGCCCAGATCTGTAAAGCTTTGTTAAGTGACATAACGTGATGTTAAAAGTGTGGGTGTGGTGCTGTCTACCCATTTTCCTTCTTTTTTTACATAGGTGGGGAAGCAGGGGTCTCCGGAGCTGAACTGTGTTTATTTCAGCTCCAAGGACCACCTTGTTCACTAGACAATTACCTCTGGAGTTGCCCCCCCCCGTAACATAAAGAAACAAAATGGTGGTTTAAAATGTAATTTGTTGCAGCTTCCAATTGGCCCTTGTGACGTGGGAGATTTTTATAAAAAGGAACTAACCGGCAGCACCTGAATACCAAATACATTTTGTTTTGTACATCAAACATATTTTTAGCACATGTAGCTGCTATTACTCCCTTTAAGGACCACCTACTTCTAAAACTTTTACGCTGGCCCTTATTCTCTCCCGTCTCGACTATTGTAACCTAATAATGTCCGACCTTCTTGCCTCTCACCTGTCTCCCCTACAATCTATCCTAAACGCTGCTGCTAGAATAGTTTTACTCTCTCCTAAATCTGTCTCAGCGTCTCTCCTGCTGAGACCCCTCTCCTGGCTTCCTATCAAATCCCATATTACATACAAAATTCTCCTCCTCACTTTTAAGGCTTTATACTCTTCTTCCCCTCCTTACATCTCAGCCCTAATTTCTCTCTATACACCATCCCGACTCTTGCGTTCTGCACAAGGATGTCTTCTGTCTACCCCCTTTGTATCTAAAGCCCTGTCCCACCTGCAACCTTTCTCACTCCCTGCCCCACACCTTTGGAATGCCCTTCCCCTCAATATCTTACTGGCAGCCTCTCTCTCCACCTTTAGGACCTTTCTTAAAACACATTTCTTTACCAAAGCATAAGGTAGCTCCGCTTGCTGATATTATACATTTCATATGCACTGACCTTGGCCCCTTCCAGGCACACCCTCCTTCTGTCTCTCTAAATTCTCCTCACTTACCTCTTAGATTGTAAGCTGTTCGGACAGGGACTACTTTTGCTTTATGTCTGAAGCGCTTATTTCCATTGTGTTACTGTATACTATTATGTCACATGTATTATACAGTGCGATCTACCTTGATGGTGCTATATGAATAAAGATACTGTATACATACATACATACATACATACATACATACATACATACATACATTATACCCCTTTATATATCTATCCTATGTAAGTACCTTTATCTTTACAAGCAGTTATGGGACTTTCTTTCTGCTTACCTTAGCAGAGGTGTACACAAAGGAAAGCATATATACAAATATTTTTTGTTTAATTAAATAGAGACATACAGGATGCAGAAGGTACATAAATATTTATTTCTTTGAATATCTAGGTGGTCACTTTTAGTGGAAACTGCACTGTGTCAATGTAAAACATTCGATATATGTAAGAAATCTAATTCAGTGATAATTATGTTGTAATATGTGTGAATCCGGTATAAAAAGACAACATTTCAAAGTATACAGTATATCATATCTAATTTGCAACAATTCTTTATTTAGTATATTCTGATAAAATTCATTTACATTGGAATGATACATTCAGTTACATTAGAGAGTTGATGGTGCAGCTGTCCTGGGGTCTCTATAAAGAAGCCCTGTGTGGGTGACATTTGAGTGATTATGTACAAATGTAGCTGATGTAATCGTAAGAGGCTGTGACAGAAGCTCTATCCAGAGGACATGCCATATTTGGTTGTTCTGTGTATTGAGGCGTGGACAGTTTCTTATCCGATGACATCAGATGACATCAGTTTGAAGCTGCAGTACCTTTTCTGGTAATAAGAATTACTGTTAGCAAGAGCTGACTAAGGGATATATTTCGATAAATATCTGACAGGGGGATAGCAGAAGGTAGCGAGAGAGTGAGAAGCACATCTTGATTCCACCATGAGTACAGTAGCGAGGGCACAGAATTATTAATTCCACCAGGATATGAGGACAGGAGGATTCCACCATCAGGAGAGCGAGACAGATTAACACCAAGATGAACGAAAGAGAAGATCCCACTCAGACACAGAAAATTATGCAACCATTTTTAAGAATACCATAATTTATTTGGAATGTCAGCACCATTTTTAACTATTTTTGTATGTATTTATCTTCAAAATAAATGTTTCTTTTTATGTGATGAGACCAGAATGACTAAAGTCTCTTATGCTGGAGTAATTATGAAAGAGACGTAAAGGACATTTTACAATATATAATCTGATTACGTTACCCTGCACAAAGAATAAGATTGTTACATGGGATATATACTGTGTTTATAGTTGACGATGAAAAATACTCAGCAAGTGAATATATTCCAGCGATTACCCATCTGATTTGAAGGTCAAAGAGTTTCTATATACTCAGATTTGTATTTATTATATTTTTGTACACGGTTGTGATATTTTTGGGTATAATATTAGCTTAATGTGTGTGGTGTGCACTATTTTCTTGGTGGGGATTCCCTTCTCTGCAGAGCCGGGGATGGATCGCTCGGGAACATTGCCCTCCGATGACGTTATGCTGGGAAATGTATGTATGTATTGTGACAAACGCCCCTCTTTTGTAGCGCTGACGTCTGTCTGGGATCTTCCCGACAGTCTTCTAGGGTTAATTATACGAATAACCGGATCATACAAAGCATTACGTTGTTTAACTCAGGCTTCTGCCTGCTTTATTTTCATCCCAGTAAGGGACTGCAGCTTTAACAGGTGTAGGCAGGAGGCACTCAGATATTAACCTTCAGCGGTTTACTCATATCACTGTTATAATATTTCACACACTGTCACTTTAAGAACAAAAAACAAATCATATAGAGAAATCCTATCCCATTCAGGGATCTAACTACACAGCAGAATCAGCCACTCTAACTTTTGCTGGGCCAACTAACCTGGCTTCCCAGCTTAAAACAATACCCTCTCATTTAGGGTCACTAGATGCAGCATACAGTCTTTAGACACAGCAATAAACATTTGTTTGTCTTATCTATTCGTGGTGGGGAACTCGGTCCCAAGTGTCCAGGCAAATCTTCTGGTACAGCGATACTTGAAGGGGGCGTCCTCCCCGAACTGGATGCAGGGGAGCAGCGATACCCCCAGCCTCCAGGCTCTAAGAAGAGAGACTGAAAAGCAACCCTCTCTGCTCTAAATACCTGTGCTAGTGATTAGGAGAGCAGGTGAGGGAGAACTAGACACATTGTAAACTGTGGTCTGGATTTTCCATCCACCAGCCTGAGTAAATGTGAAGCTGTGGAATGGATAATTTTGCACTATTCCTGCACTTTCTGACCTAAAACTGGGCAGAAAGCTGCCTAATATCTTTGGACTATGTCACAGTATGTCTTTATTTATATAGTGCCATTAATGTACATAGCGCTTCACAGTAGTAATACACGTCACAATCATATAAATAACAAATAATACAAATAACAGATCATGGGAATAAGTGCTTCCAACATAAAAATAACATTTAAGAAAGGGAGTCCCTGCTCCGAACAGCTAACAATCTAATTGGTACGTAGGAAGAACGTACAGAGACAGTAGGAGTGCGTTTTGGTAAGTGCGTCTGCAAGGGGCCAAGATTTATGTATGAGGTGTATAGTATCAGCCACAGAGCTACTCATATGCTTCGTTAAGCAGGTGTGTTTTATGGTGGGTCTTAAAGTTGGATAGAGAGGGTGCTAGTTTGATATTGAGGGGAAGGGCATTCCAGAGGTGTGGGGCAGTCAGTGAGAAATGTTTATGGTGGGAGAGGGCTTTAGATACAAAGGGGGTAAAAAGAAGACATCCTTGAGAAGAACACAAGAGTCTGGTGGGTGCATAATGAGAAATTAGGGCAGAGATGTAAGGAGGGGCAGAAGAGTGTAGAGCTTTAAAAGTGAGGAGAAGAATGGAGTGTGAGATGCGGGATTTGATCGGAAGCCAGGAGAGGGATTTCATGAGGGGAGAGGCTGAGACAGATCTAGGAAAGAGTAGAGTGATTCTGGCAGCAGCGTTTAGGATAGATTGTAGGGGAGACAGGTGAGAGGCAGGGAGGTTACAGTAATCGAGACGGGAAAGAATGAGGGCCTGTGTCAGAGTTTTAGCAGTCGAGCAACAGCGGAAAGGGCGCATCTTTGTAATATTGTGGAGGAAAAAGCGACAGTTTTTAGATACCTTTTGAATGTGAGACGAGTCGAGTGTGACCCCTAGGCAGCATGCTTTGCTACTGGCTGAATGATAGTACTTCCAACAGTAATGTGGAAGGAGGTAGTAGGGTAAAGAGAATAGTCCAGGTACACGGTCTTATCACAAAGTGGAAAATTTAATCCAGCATAAATCCAACGTTTCGGCTGCACACAGGCAGCCTTTGTCAAGGTGAGAGCCTTGGAGGTAGTAGGGCCATGTTTGGGAATAAGTATGAGGAGCTCTGTTTTTGCCATGTTAAGTTCCTATGTGACAGCGGAAAAAGAGTCCAGAAAGGCAGGAGGAGAGTTAGGAAGGGCCGTAGGATGGGACGAGGATACAGAGGGGATGACGTATGGATTCCACCTTTACCTTGAAATAGTGGGTAAAGCCTTGAGGTGAGATGGAGGAAGAAGAACAGGCAGCTAAGGGTGGTCTGAGTAGGGAGTCAAAGAAAGAGAAGAGTGCGTGGGTTTGACTTGTGCGTGTTGATTAGTGAAGAAAAAAAGGTTTGTTTAGCTTGAGAAAAGACATGGTTCAAACAGGATAGCATAAATTTGTAGTGATGGAAGTCTGTTTGAGTGTGAGATTTCCTCCAGAGGCGTTCAGAGGAACGAGTGCAGGAACGCAGCATGCCCATGTGACAATTTAGCTGGGGTCTAGAATTATGAGGGCGAGAACGGCAGAGAGAAAGCGGGACATGTTAGTCAAGAGAGGATAGGGCAAAGTTATAGTTCCTGACCAGGTTGTCAGCGTCTGGAGCAGAGCTGAGAAAGGAGAGGAGCATAAAGTGGAATCAAAATCTGGTAGGTTAATAGAGAGCAGGTCTCTGCAGAAATGAAGGTTAGATGGAGGTGAAGAAGGGCTGAAGCGAGAGAGAGAAAATGAGATGATGGTCACAGAGAGAGGAAGGGGGGAAATGGAGAAGTCAGAGAGAGAAAAGTTTTTAGTGAAAACCAGGTCAAGGTAGTGACCGTCCTTGTGGGTGCTGGCTGCAGTCCACTGTTGAAGGCCAAAAGAAGAGGTTAGAAGAAGTGGGAGGCCCAAGGGAGAGAGGGGTCATCAATATGGAAGTTGAAGTCCCCAAGGAGAAGAACAGGGGATTCTGAGGAGAGAAAGAAAGAGAGCCAGGATTCCAAGTGAGACAGAAAGACAGAAGGGGGGTGAGTAGAGGTACGTGGGCGATAGACGACAGCCATGTGGACAGGGAGAGGAGAGGAAATCTCGCAGGTGTTGATATGGCTAGAACACCCCCAGATGAAACAGCGAATGGCAGGCCTACACATGATGATGCAGGGTCACCAGAATGTAGAAAAAATGACGTTACCCAATGCCGCCAACATCACGCGCCAAGGGAGGAAGGAATAAGAGTATGCGAGAATGCCTTTGAGCACATTTTTATTAAGCATCTGTCTTGACAAAAACTGCATTTCAGGAGCCGAAATGTTGGCTTATGGCACAATAAATTATCATTCTGAAGAAAGTTCATTGTGCCCATCCTTCTTTTAGTTTTCTGCAAGTACTTACCTGGACCTTCGCGAGGGGCCCCTAAAACGAAAGCACCAGCAAGACACATTTTTGGATTTTGTAGTTATTTTGTGGTAAGCTCAATATCCATTTTTCTTGACTAGCATGGAAACAGTCGCCAACAGAAATTTTGGGGCCCAGGCTAAATGTAAAGAATGGGGACCCCGCAAATGTTACGACATAATCCGGTTCTGTCTACTTTGCCTTGTAGATATTTTTCGGTCCAGATGCACTGGGCACAATTAGAGCAACTGATTTGCTCTAATGATTAGATCTAATTAGAGCAACTGATTTGCTCTAATGCTTTGATTTGTTGGGTACTCCCAACTGCCAAGAAAGGGGTCCATAACAGGGTTTGTGAGACTAGGGGGTGTGATTATCCCTACGTCCCTGAAGATGTCATGGACCTGGTGGAGCAGTTCCGTATGAACTGGGTGTGTAATGCAGTGTCTGCTTATATTACATAGTTACACAATTATATTATATAGAGGAGCAAGTAGAGAGGTATGTTAAAATCTGGCACTTGAGGCGTAGTATTTACATACTGTAGTCCAGGTTGAATATGTAAATAGTGATAGGACCAAGAGGGTTAATTATATTGACATTTTAGATGGTAAGGGAAGGTTAGTTAGAAAGCCCGATCCTGCACATTATTATTACATTGACCTCTCCGAGTTCAGAGCTGCTCATAATATTGTTGCTGCTCATAATATTGTTGTGTTAATAATGTATCAATAATAATGTCCTGCGTGAAATTTTTTATTCATGTGTAATCACTTGCCCTTGTTAATGATGGTCTTCCCCCACTCGCCTACCTGCCACTGGAAGAACCTGAGCTGCTAGCATCCTGCCTCGGAGAGAATACCCAAGTAACAATAGAGTGACCCCCCTGAACCAAGAGTGGGGGGGTTACATAAATATTTAAGCTTGCAGACTTTATTTAAGTATTCCTGTTCCCTCTTCACGTTTGCCACAAGTTACCAGTTAGAATGTATACCACATTGGAAAAGTAACTAACTTTCATTTGCTTACATTTGTTCAATATTAACTCAATTATTGACATTCATTTCAATTATATTGTGAGGCAGATGTAGTGCACTATACTTGCCAGCGTTGTAAAACCTTTTACACAGCTGCCGTGCACCAGGCTTAAAATAGTAGTATAATCTTATGAGTCATACTTGATCATTTTTCAAGGAAATTGATGTTTTTTCGCCATGCCTTTATAATTCTTAGGCCTACACTAAAAACTACTTTTAGAATAACAGGTCAATTTCACTTTGAAGTCTTCTGTGAAGAAGTGCTACATTAGTAATGTAGGCTTAAATGTGAAAGCTTATTTTATCATTTGATCGTAAAAATGATAATACAGTTACTATTTGAGTATTATCTTCTGAAGAATTGAAGGCCAGGAGACAAAAAAAAACCCTTATAAAATCGTAATGTGCATTTCACTACAGTTATGTCAATTTCTTCCCAAAATGCAGCAAATCAAAAGTGGCTCCACACTAAAATAATTTTAATTTCATCCTCTTGTTTTTTCTCATTTTTCTCTAGAGGCGCTTAACAGAGATTCTTATAGACAATCTTTGCTCATGTCCTTGCATGGCCCAGGAGTAGCTCAGTGAGTGAAGACACTGGCTGGCACTGATTTTTGAAATAGGGGAACCTGGTTCAATTCCCGGTGTCGGCACCTTGTGACCTTGGTCAAGTCACTTTATCTCCTTCAGGCACCAAAAACATAGATTGTAAGCTCCACGGGGCAGGGACTGTGTCTGCAAAATGTCTCTGTAAAGTGCTCTGTACAACTAGCCGCGCTAGACAAGAACATGCTATTATTATTATTAAGTGTAATTTTCCAGAGCTTCTGTTTAAAGCAGCACTCCCGGCTAGACATTTATTTAAAAGGGTTTAAACCTAAGGGGTCCCGCCAAGCTAAACCGTGCCACCGGCTCCTCAGATACTCACCTGTGAAGTTATCAGTATTATATCCCCCTCAAGGGGAAAGAAAATGGCTGCGGGTCACATTGGGACATTAGAAAGCTGCAACGTCATCGTTTGCAGCTTCCTTTTGGATTGCCATTTAAATCACCTGAATAAATATGGCAACTTCATCGATAAGCATCCCAGGAACAGGGGGCGGGGAGATTCTCCAAAGCTAAAAATACTGCAGCTTACTGATGCTCTGTGTGACATGAAAAGCTTATCGAGGCTAATCGCGGCTCTAGAATGGATAATTTGTCCCAAAATCCTCACGCCAGGAAAAGTTGGCGGCGAGAGAAGGCTTAGAAAAAAAATGCATTTTTCTGCATCAGATTCATGCCGGGAGTTTCCGGAGCTGATAGCCATTAATATCAGCACCGGTGACCCCCGGGATGAATCCCATGCAATAAAAATGCATTTACAATCAACTTCATTACCTTAGCGGCTAACCGCTAAGGCAATGAATTGGTTAACTACTACTGCCATGTTTATTGTGGGTAACAGGGGTGGGTGAAGGTGGTATTTGGCCCTTGATGGGTGTTTATGCCTTGTGGGGGAGGTTGCTGGTAGAGTTAAACCCTTAATTACCTTAGCGATTAATACCGCTAAGGTAATGAAGGGGTTAACCCCTTCCGCTACCCACCCGGTTGGTATAAACACCCACCAATGGCCAAATGCCAACTTCCCCATCCTCGCTACCCACAATACATATTTTAAAACACAACAACCCTACTACCTCTACCCCAACAACCACCCCTCCAAACACATACAGTAGAGTAATGGACAAAATTACTATTATCCACATATGGATAATAGTGCATTTGCCCATTATAAAATCATACGTTAGCCAGCCAGCATTAATAAAGTAAATAAAACGTTCAACTTACCCCTGCCACCATGAAGGGTGTCCTCGTCAGCATACTCCAGGTCCATGTCCTCCTATGCCAGCAAAAATACAAGAAAAAATACAATCTAATGGCCCCTAACCCCTTAATCCCCTTAGCGGTTAATAACTGCTATAGTTTCTTCTTTCACCTTCTTCTATCTTCATCTGCAATAATTTTTTCTTCTTTTATTCTATCTTCTATCTTCATCAGTCAATCCAAAAACCCCATGTTAAATCCAAGCGGATTTTTGCCACGTTGACTTCTTTCATTAAATTGAGACATACAGGCCTTATATAGGGCCTGTGACATCACATTTTAGGGTCAGATGGCACAGCTTCAATACGATAATAACTACAAATGGAGATAGAAGAAGGTGAAAGAGAGATTAAAGAAAGAAGTTTTTTGTTACCTGTTCCTGTTCTTCAAGGTGGATGGAGATGGATTGCCGGTGATGATGTCGCGGGTCGAGAGCGTCCAGATACGCCGGGAGTCGGAGGGTGAAGACTTCTAAAGTTAAGTAAAATATTGAATGTATGTAAATGTCTTTTCAGGTTTATTCATTGTATTTATTTATTTTTATGTTTGTGATTGCACATTGACTGATACTGTATTAATCTGTTCCCCTTTAGGGTACAGATAAATACAGTGACAGCCAATGCATTTTTGGGCAAATGTTTATTTTCTATTCATTGTTATTTTTTTGATTTCTGTTTATTGTTTGGATTACATTTTTTTTAATTTGGATGGCTTGTTTTTAGTACTTTTTAGGACTGGTTAGCGTTTTAAATTAATTATTTGTTTTGTTGGCTACTGGTTTTATTTCTTTACTTGATTGGTTGGATAGATGTTTATTTATATGTATTCTTATGTTTTGGATTAATATAAATAAAAATTAAACATTGCATTACGTGTAGATCTACACATGTAGTGTACTTCCGTAGATGTGGGTTACTTTATGTCGGCAATATGACAAGGATGTTGAAACAACGTTTCATTAAACACAAGAGCATCATTAAGAAAGATACTGACCTCACAGCATTGGTACAGCTTTGTGTTCAGCATAAACACCCCATAGTGGCTTTGAGGGTTATAGGTATCGAGACTGTACCCCCATTAAAGGGGGCCTTGGATAGGGATACTGCTCTTTTAAGGAGGGAGGCGTACTGGATATTTCATTAACGGACTAGTATTGAAGGTGGTCTCAACGAGCAATTGAACCTTAAATACCTGACAGGTGTTGAATGTGCTTCTATTATGATGGACCTGCGTCTGCATACCTCCGTCTGCTTCTGTTCATCCTAAATGTATGCTGGAAGATTCATTACTTGAGATGATTTAATTATAGTTGAGTTTTTGTGACACTTCTGTCTGTGTGAGTTTGATGTTAGTCAGTCTTTGTTGTTTGTCTTGTCTTATGGGTTTCATATACAGTACTGTATCATGTTTATTGATTTTCACTATACCTTTTGTATATACACTGTTAGGACCAGTAGGTCAGGCCAAAATCCACACTTGTGTTAAGCATCCATTTTGTCTGATCATAACTAGTTAAGATTCTGTAGTCAGCCTTTTGCTGAAATATAATTCCTAATGCACTCAGTTTCTGCCAAATTACATTTCCTTTCTCCCTGCTCAGGATATTGCTAAGATACTTTTTGTGTTGTCAGTTTCCTGCTCTTTTAGTCAAATATGCAAAAGACTGGTTCTCTGAAAGAAGCAAAATAGTAAAACTTAGTTGCTAAAAATTCAAGGTCTCTTTTGATAACAGACAATGAATAAGCTATGTATTCAGACATTGCTTGTATTGGGAGAAACACGTCCCAAAATCATGCCACTAATATGTCCTGCCCCTAAATCACGCCTCTAATCAATGCTACGCCCAAGACACGCCTATGTTACGCCTCTAACCAATATCTTCTTTTTCTGGTATAAAAGTCATTACCCTATGAGTCATAAATTGAGACAAAGGATTTGAAATCTGGCTTGCGTTATGTTTCATTTCTTTCGTATTCCCGGGCCTGTAAGTTCAACAAAAATCGGAGATAACAAGTTGCAGGGCGTGAAAGCTTCCTGGGAAGTCTGCTGCAAATGGTGCAGATTGTGTATCCAGTCACAAGGCCTTCAGCTTTCTTGGCAGAGGATAGGTTCCTCTCAGTTCTGAAACCTAGGCGAGGAATAAAGGTTTTCCTTCATACACTATTTAGTTGTACATGTTGAGTACTGTTGTTCTTGTGGGTACTTTTACCCTTTATTTATGATACTGGTGTGCTGGGATATGGTTCTTCAGTCTATTCTTTTTTGTTAGGGATCATGTGAGTAGTGAGCCACTGCCACTCGTGGGCTGGCGCTATTCCCATTCATAGCATCATGTTTATATCATGATTGCTGCGTTTGGCATTCTGTTGCTATAACCACTGGAGTGGGGGCTGCTGGGATAGCGTGACGCGCGGCCATCATTACGGAGTGCCTCACGCTGGCACCACGCTCACATGTTGTGAGAGTTGAGGTACGCATGCGCGGACCACCGTCGCGGCCATGACGTCACGGCTGATTCCGGTTTCGCGCCATTTGCCAGCTGCAGTGATTCATGATGGGAGAGCGGGGGGGGTACATATATGTGCACTTTATTGATATGTGTCAGCCCTCACCTTGACAAAGTGAGTGGCAGTCGAAACGTTGGTTCTATTGCTGAATAAATTTCCATACAGAAGTCCGTGTGCCGAGATTTTGCTTTCTTTATGTGATTCCATTGGGATTTCTCAGGCCAATCCCTTCTATTCGTGAGCACCGGCAGATGATATTTTTGATGATATTTTTTACACACAGATGAAACGTGTGCCAGACAGCCACTCTATCAAACTACTACTATCAGCCAGCCTGTATTACTCTCCACATACAGTATGCACACATACAGTACACCTCATGCTCACTTAACATGCATTGCTTTTCTTACTTACAAGTGAGACCCTTTTTTCCTGTTAGAAGGGCTTGCTTTGCAAAGCCTTGACAATGGCAACTTGGAATTGGGTGTATAGCCTCTGAAACTTAAAGACATGATTAAGGGGAAAGTGTATATAACCCTAAGTGGTAATTATCAGGCGATGTTGCTGATGTGGTCATTACTGGAAGAAAAAAAACTACAGTGGTAGTACCTGTATCCAGCCAATAGCTATTTCAACACAGGCGCGGACACTAAACTCATTAATATACACCGCCGAGTGGTCCCTGACCACCCGGTCCTACCTTGGATTCAGCCAGCAGTACTTCCTATCAGAATAAGTATAGACCTCAGTTCAGTCCCTCACCTTGCTGCCTATCCTGTTACCGTTTAGACGGTACACGGTCACAGTGGATTGTTCCTACTGGTATTGTTTTATGTAATTCTGTGTCCCTTTCATTTTATTCATTAGTCCTTAGGATATTATTAAAGATATTTTAACCCTTTCATAACCACACTGGTAACTTACGTATCACCTTTATGGGACTACCATTTACCTTATGGTCACTGACACGACTGTAATGAGATCCATAAACAGCTAGCCACCATTTCCTTGGTCCTTAGTCTCTGTTCCACAAATTGACTAAGCGAGTTGATGAAATTGGGGGCTATTTATCTTAGCCTACTCTCCCTCTTAGGAGTGACCCTCCCAGTCTTTGATTAGCCTTTATTCTATATATTATTACCCCTAGTCCACCCATTTGGAGTTGATCAGGTCCCTCCACGACCTTTGCCTATGTCCTAATCTAAAGGTAAGAAAAACCAATGAGGTGCTACAGTACGTTGTTGGGACAATGGCACAGTGTGGGGGAACTAAACATCCGGGAAATATCTGTCCAGAAAGAAACACAAGAGTAACATGTCAGTATCCAAAAATGTGTAATAGTGGTGCACACTTACTCACCAACACTTCTGTTTGTGCAAGTAATTCCCAGGCAGTAATTACCCAGCTTTGACACTTATTCACTGAGGCCACTCCCAGTGGTGTACAACGGTTCAGCTGCATTAAAATGCATGGGACTGAAATCTTCTCCAGGACAACATACTATTTAAGGGGCGTCACTGCAACCACCTGTTAGCGGCATTTCTCAAATCCTGAAACTGCACACAGCCGACAAGGGCCCAGATCCACAAAGCTCTGTTAACTCAGGGCTCATAAAGTCATGTTATCAAAATCAGTAGCTAAATATATGCAAAAACAATGCAAAAATAGGAGTCACCTATTAGCATATTTCCCAGGTATCTCAGGGGTGCCCATTTTTGGTGCACAGGTGTCTCTCCATGTGTTGTCTAAAGGTGTGTTTGAGAGTATATACAGTATATAGCACTTGAGACTCTAAAAAAATATCTCTCACCCTCTCTCCTCCCCTCATCTCCCACCCCACCCTCTAGCAAAACCCATATTTCAGAATCTGTAGGGAACGAATGCCACTGAGGTAAGACCTAAGTAACGTATCATTGAATCCCTGCGTTATATATATAACGCAGCTCTGTATACAGTAGAGGCATTGTTACAGGGAACATCTCTTTTGCATATCATTAGCACTAACATCCATTATAGCTAACGCAAGGGCCCGCTTTGGCTGAAAACAGCACTTAACACTGCGTTACTGAGCTTTGAAGACACCCTTAAGCACTTAACAATGCGTTAACTTGTTAACGACTCGCAGGTCAAAAACGGAGCTCTGTGAATCTGACCCGAGGTGCTTCTGCCCTTTAAGGTCCAGATTCGTAGAGGTCTGTTATCGATGTAACGAGGTGTTAACCTACGTTTACTCCTTCTTAAGTGGTAATATGTATCTTCAAAGCTCACTAATGCCGTATTAAATGCTGTTATCATCCAGGAACAGCATTGTGCTTGCTATAACAGCTGTTACTGCTTATGTTATGGAAAAGAGGTGTTCCCCATAACAACGCCTGCCCACAGCGCTCTGTTACAGGTAACCAGACGTTAGTTAGGTCATACCTAAAGCTGGCATTACTCCCATCCAGACCCCTGAAATATAGAGAGAGCACAAAAAGGAGCTTGCATGGGATGTATGCTAATTTTTTTTTTTTTAAATTTCACCTATCCATATATTTTTATTTCAAACGTTTTTTATTGTTTTTTTTGTGGTATCACATCAAGACATTGAAACAGGAAGAACAATGTACATAGATTACATCTGAACTATAGAACTATCTTTTTTGATATTTAAATATATATTTTGTACATAAGGTCTGAAGATATTTCAATGAAGCCAACATAAACTCCATCATAACTTTAGAACATTTAAATACTTCTGGGCCTCCAATCGGGAGGCAGCTGCCTTCAAAGTCTTTAAGTGCTTTATAACATGAAAGGGGTGAAAAAGAATAGAAGAAGAGAGAGCGGGGGAGAGGAAAGGGTAAGAAGGGAGGGGGAGAAGGGAAGGGAGACAAGGGAAGGAGCTCGTCCCCTTTATCTCCCCAGCATCGGTACCGGTATTAGGTTTTACCTTTGGTTGAGATAGATTCCTGGGCTCTATTTTTCTAGTTCTCAGGCCATGCGTCCCAGACCTTATAATGCTGTTCTGTTTTCTGGGTTAGGAGGGCTGAGAGGAGTTCCATCATTCTGACCTCCTTAACTCTGCGGATAACCGTTTGCTTTTGACGGGGCTTTCAGTTTTTTCCATGCAGCTGCTATTGAGCAGCGTGCTGCAGTGAGAATGAATGCCGCCAATTTCCTTTGAGGGGTCAGGAGTCCTTCTATGGGTTTGGCCAGTATAAAGGACAGCGGGTCCATCTCTATGTTCTCCCCAGTAACATCTTGGATCAAATTTCTAATCATGTTCCAGAAAATCTGTATTTGGGGACAAAACCACCAGATATGTACCAGATCTCCTTTCTGTCCACATCCTCTCCAGCAGAGGTCGGGTAGGCCAGGGGAGATCTGTCTCAGCCTACTCGGGGTTAGGTACCATTGAAATAGTATTTTATATATATTTTCTTTTATAGTAGTACAAATTGAAGTTTTGGCTGCCGATTCCCAGATATCCTCCCAGTCATCTTTATCTATTTCCGTATTGAGGTCCTCAGCCCATTTTTTCATATATCTGTGATTGACGGCTACTAATGGCAGTGCGTTTCCCGAGTAGATCTCCGATATCAGACCCTTCTTATATATACCGCTTGCACATAACTTTTCAAATTTTGTTGGTTCTGTAAATTTAGTTTTTTGGGAGACAGCTAATATAAAATGTCTGATCTGAAGAAAGCTAAATAACGGAAAGTGGTGAGGGTGGAATTTCTGTTGAAGATCTTGGAATGATATTATTGAGCCTTTATCTATTAAGTCCGCCACCGTTTGGACATTGGCCTCTTTAAAATGTTTAAAATCATTAGGGGCACAACCCGGAGGGAAATCCGGGTTACCGAAAATAGGAGTCAACATGGAATGAGAGGTTGTCAATTTGTGCTTTTCTTTATTCTTGGTCCATATCTTCCACGTACACCTCATTGCTCCCAGGCCTGTCTTGCCCGGAACTATCTCCCCCCCCCCTTCCTCCTCGGGACCATAGTATCGCTGCGAGAGTGAGGGGAGAGACATAGGAGGACTCAATCTCCAACCAGCAACACGACACTGGATTGTTACACCAAACCACCGCTTGTTTTAAGTGGGCTGAGTAATAGTATTTAATAATATCTGGTACTCCCAGGCCTCCACACGCCTTAGACACTAACATTACCGACCTTGCCACTCTTGGTCTTTTATTTCTTCATATAAATTGGAAATTTTTATTTTGTAAATTTTTGAGTTCCGTCAAGGGTATATTGACTGGCAGAGTTTGGAAGAAGTACAGGAGTCTAGGGAGAATATTCATTTTAACCGATGTTACTCTTCCCAGCCACGGTATTTGGTACCTGTTCCAACACTCTAGGTCGCCTTTAATTTTGGCAAAGAGGGAGGGAAAGTTACATTTATATAAAGATTCGTATGAATTAGATATTTTGATTCCCAGATATTTGATTTCTGAGTAGCTCCATTTAAAACTAAAGTTAATTTGTAATAATTTTACTTCAGGGGGTGAGAGGGATAGGTTCAGGGCCTCTGATTTATCATTATTGATTTTGTAACCTGAAACCTTGGACTCCGTGTCTCCAATTTTGCTGCCTTTTATATTTATATCGTTCCTGATTGTCGCCGCGAGGGGTTCGATTGACAGAGCGAAAAGGAGTGGTGACAAGGGGCAACCCTGTCTCGTACCATTCTTGATTTTTATGGGATTTTAGTCTCCTCCCGGAAGCTTCACGAAAAGCTGTTGGTGTTTTATATAAGGCGCTAACATCTAACCCCTTCCAAATATGAGCCCTTAAAACCAAATTTAATCATTGTTTGATCTAGAAAGGACCATTTAATCCTGTCAAATGCTTTTTCTGCATCTAGACTTAACATGATGGCCTTTGTTCCCGAGAGGTGTTCTAATTTTTTTAAATATTCTTTACATATCAAAATTAGCATATATCCCAGATATCTCAGGTGTGTTCCTTTTTGTGCAGAGGTGTCTCTCCACGTATTGTATACATGTGTGTGTTGGGGTGGTATTCTGTAGTGCCGACGACTATTCTAAAACAAATCTGGGGCAATCACAAACAAAACCCAGGTACATGCTGATTACATGCTGGGTACATGCTGCAACATTTCAGTGACATTTCTGCAGACAGACTAATGTCCCATCGGATAAACAGCGGGGGTCCCTGGCAGTCCCATTCAAACTGAATGAGACTGCCAGGGACCCCTGCTGTGTTAATCCGATGGGCCATTAGTCTCTGCAGAAATGTCACTGAAATGTTGCAGCATGTACCCAGGGAGGCTTTACGCCAAGTTGATGATGGCTTGTCCTACTCTGTGCTATCCACGGATCCCACACCCGGGTCGGCCAATTGTCTCCAGTATTGGATCTTTGGGAGATGGTCTTTCTAGATATGTTAACAATTTTCTTCAACCTTTTGTAAAAAAGTTACCCTCATTTATACTGGACTCTGGTGATCTTCTTAGCCAAATTAAGCATGTCACTTGGGATAATCATTATTTGTGGGTAACACTTGATGTTATATCTTATTCAATCATACAGCATGATCACGGGATGGCAGCTGTCCGCCAATTTATTGAGGTACCAGAAATTTCAATCTTTCAATCTGCATTTATTTTAGAAGCTATTTTATTTCTTCTCACACACAATTTTTTTACTTTCAATCACAAATTGTATTTACAATTAATTGGCACTACTATGGGTACGAGCTTTGCTCCTTCGTATGCAAATCTTTTTATGGGGTGGTGGGAAGCACTGTTTATTTTTTCATGCACCAACACTTTTCGCAACAATATCATTTTTTATAAAAGATTTGTGGACGATCTAATTATTATTTGGAAAGGGGATGTCACTACACTGCACTCTTTTGTTAATTATCTTAACAACAATGATTACAATCTTAAATTCACTCTTAATTTTCACCCACATCATATTGAGTTTCTGGATCTATAATTATTTGTGGACATTGATAAAATAATTCAAACGGATGTTTATAGGAAACTAAATTCAAGAAATACCTTCTTAAGGGCGGACAGTTGCCATCCATTCCATGTTATTAGAGCTATTCCTAAGGGACAATTCCTTAGGCTGAGAAGGAACTGATCTACACCTGGTAGTTTCCTTTCCCAGTCTAGGTCAACGATTTATTGACAGAGGTTATTCAGAGACTAACATCAATGATGCATTTGATAATGCCCTTAATACAGAGAGATCATCCTTGTTGCCCACTCAGGATATTGGACACTCTCCCCTTGATACACATGTACAAACTTATAAGAATAAATATAAGAACCAAGGACATAATAAATTTGATTATAAATGTCCACTATTCATCTAACAGTTCAACAAACAAAGTGGGAAGATAAAATCAATTATATCCAAGCATTGGAATGTTTTATCTATGGACCCAGTATTGAATAAGTATATTGGTTCAGGTCCTAAATTTGTGTATCGTAGGGCGAGAACTGTTGGTTCATATATCTCCCCAAGTGATATAACTATCCCTAGAATTAGTAATTCTTCTTTTATCACCAGGGGTTCTTTCAAATGCGGTTCTTGTAGTGTTTGCAAACACATGAAACCTTCTAAAAAAAAATTCAGGACAGTTTACCGCATCCACATGATAATAAAGTGGACAATCACATAAAAAAATTCTACATTAACAGCTTTATAGACTGTAAAAGTCAATTTGTGGTATACCTCATAACGTGGTTGCGGTAAAAGATATGTGGGGAGAACGATCAAAGTGTCAGGGTTCTGCTCGCCACAAACCAGGGTCGGACCGCGTGGCTGAGGTAGGGTTGTAAAAGCACCGACCTGAGACCGCGCAGGCTGATCCGGATTGCGCAGTTCGTTGTCATACATAGCAGGATCAGGAAAGGAGAAGACAGCGTCGTCGTTGTACAAGTCAGGGTCAGGACAGGAGACATCAGGATAAACATTGTTCAGGCAAGAGTTCGGTAACAGGTAGTCAGGAGAGCCCCGCTTCAGCTTAGGAGCGCGGGGTTGGCCTCTGCGTGAGCGACGACCATGGCCCATGGTACTGGTCACAGGAGATGGTAGGCAGACCAGAGTAGCACACCGCTTTGCTGCACGGGTGCACCAGTGCTACAGCGCAAGAGTCCTGAGCGGCTGGGGAATCCTCTGTAACAGCGCAGGAACCAGGACACGGCCTCTCTAGATTAGGGAAAGAGTAGGCCCCAGGAACCAGGAAGCTGAAGATCCACAGGGAAACCTCCGCTTCAGTGCAGGAATCAGGAGACTGAAGGGCGCAGGGGATACCTTTGCCTCAGTGCAGGAAAGCAGGAAGCTGAAGACATAGGGGATACCTTTGCTTCAGCACAGGAGAAAGGAAGCTGAAGGACGCAGGACGGAACCTCCGCTTCAGCACAGGAGAACAAGCGGGAGCTTGAAGGAAGCTGAAGGACGCAGGGCGGAACCTCCGCTTCAGCACAGGAAAACAAGCGGGAGCTTGTGGCAGAACAGAAAGACATCCGGAAAGGACTATGCTCGGCAGGGAGCATTATGGGAAGACAGTACTTAAAGGCCAGCGGGCCAATCCCCGGAGGGGGTTGTGAAGGTACTGCTCCAATGAGTGAATGCAAGTCTAGGTTGCAGTGATAGACTGCACAGCTGCAATAGATACCAGAGGGAGTGTATTTTGCTTTGGTGAGTGAATCCAGGCTGCAGCAAACATCAGGAGAGGTGCTCCAGGACTGCACATTCTGCAAGGTAAGGCAACCAGTAAACTGCGGAGCGGATTCCTTACACAGAGCTCTTAAAGTCAGGATTTCAGAGCATTTAAGACTTATAAGATTGAATGATACTAATCATCCAGTATCCAAACACTTCTCTGAATGTAGTCAGGGAAGCATTGGGAACTTTTCATTTTTGGGCATAGAATTAGTTCATGATAGACCTACAGGAGGTGACCGTATCAATTTATTAAACCGCAGGGAGGCGTATTGGTTTTTATTCGCGCTTCCCTATGGGTTTAAATATTGAATGGCAATTGGCCCATTTCTTGTAGGTTTAGATCATTGTTGAATTAAGGAATTCTTATTCTTAAATATGTTTTTCGAATTTATTAATTATATTTTTATATATTTTTCTGTTTTCTTCTTCTTTTTTCTGTGTTCCTTTTATACTTTATACATTTTGTTCTAAGTCCATATATTATCATTGGCCATTTTAATTAATTATATTTATATATTTTTATTGATTTAATATTATTATTGTGTCATATGTATCTCCATTTACTGGTTATCAATGTTTTCTTGTTTTTAAATTGTAATTACTTCTCTAACATTCTTTGGGTTCTTATATGTTTCATTGTTTTTTTCTTTTTCTCTCTTTTTTTTGTCCTTTATTCATCTTTATGGTGTATAGAGGATTATCAGTTATTAGTTCTATTTGAATTGGCCTTCTGAACCCCTTTTTGTCCTATTGAGGCCATTGTATTTATTTGCCCTTACTTGTTTTAGCCTTTCTTCTTTCCTGCTTTGACACTTCCACCCTTAGACCGCGCGGTGGCGTTCTGCGCATGCGCAATTCTTGCGCATTGCGTCATGACGTCATCACGTTGCTGTTTTGGCGCGAATTGCCTCCAGGTAAGAGGGTATTTATTGGGTGGTTTCACATTGTATTTTATCCTTGATAAAGAACGCTGTATGTATGTATGTATGTATGTATGTATGTATGTCTTTATTTGTATAGTGCCATAAAATGTACATAGCGCTTCACAGTAGTAATACAGCTGTGACGTTCGAAACACGTTGGATGGGTCTCATGACACAATAAAGTGCCCATTTTATATATTTTGATTTTGGGTCCTTTCCTGCTCCATTCGGTTTATGCGCTCCTTCCAATTTTTCACCTCTGCATACTACCTTTGGAAGCTGCACAGCCAGTCAGCCACACCAAGGAACGTGAGTACTTTTACCAACTTAGGGGAACCTGCCAATGAGATTGATCGTGGGTGGGCTTGTACTACCCACTACCTGTCTTCAGGAGGACTGTACCCATTATTGTTGTTGCATTATCACTATTCTATATTGTGATTACATATTTCCTTTGGATGGTGGTTCTGGCATCATATTATCATTGGCCTGGCATTGAGCGCTTTTACCATTTTTCTATCTTGTACCCAGCATGTACCTGGATCTTGTAGGTGATAGCCTCAGATTTTACAAGGCAACTTTAAGACAAGTTTTAGAATACTCGTCGGCGCACCTGTATAAACAACGGACATTATTTTTTACATATATGCTTTGTGGATTTGTGTAAACACCAGGGAAAATAACATGTGTTAATGATTTTGATAATGTCCTATTATCGGTGCTGAATAGATAGAGTTTTGCAGCTGTAGTTGTAGTTGCTGTAAGTCTCTCTTTGGAATATAGATGATTTTTTTACATCATTAGTTGTGTTTTGTTTTATTTTTCAATAAGCATTCCCAATGTTTTTGTTTATTTATATGTTAATAATGTCTCTATTTCTCGAACAGCATTAATACCAGCTGCTGTAACATAGGGTACTTATTACATTTGTTTTTAGCTTAAGAAAACAGATATTAAATTGTATGAATCCCAAGTTAAATGTTAAAACCAATGGCGAACCTCACCAAAAGAAATTTAAAAAATGCTACAGCAGTAGACATTTCTTCATATAAAGCAAAAACACTTAAGAAATGGAAAAATTCCATTAAGTTGCACAAGGGTATTTGGCATTAAAACCAAAGTAGGATCTAAGGAATCTCATCATTCGTTCAGTAATACAGAGTTGATACATCTGTATGTGTATCCTATTGAGCCACCCCAAGTTGCAAGCTCAAGTAGAAACGAGCAATATACATTCATGCTAAACGACACAGGGTAAAGCATCAATTTAGCATGAATTGAATGTACTAATTCAATAAAAAGCGAGGACATAAAAAGTCATTTAGAGATTTACAGCATAATAAATAAGTTTTGCATCCAGAATAATAAAGTCCCAGAATATTGTAAGTAGCAATTGTTCAGCACATTAATCACTAACATAAATGAAAGTCGTGTTACCCACTCTATGTGCCAAAGTGTATAAACTGTTTGAAATATATGTAGTATATAATTTTTCTAAAAGAGTAAATGCAGCATTTGAAGTTTAAATGTCTTATCTGACCACAGTTTCCTTTTCAAAGCGTTACAATGACACAACCATGCAGTATGTTTAAAGTAAAAGCCCTGGAGGCTAAAACATCTTGGGTAGACATCCTGATGAAGTCATCGCCCTACAAAGCCGTGTCTGTCTGGGTGCGATGTTTCATGACACTTCTTACAAAACCATAACTTAATTGGACATTTTATGGACACTGAATTTTCACGAATATAAACCATCTATTGCTACATTGTAATTATTCATTAAAATCTATTACCGTTGGATTCTCATGAGTTCATAGTTGCATAGCAAACAGCATTTAGATCACATTAGCCTCTTGGCATGACTAAATAATGATCTTGCTTTCTGTGCACACGTGTTTCCTCCTGAATTCAGTTCTTAGACATCTTCCATTTTCTTACTACTGAGACCTCACGGTTGACGTCATATGGTCATAAAAATGTCCCAGCTCTTGCAAGGTGAACATTCCTATAATGCACAATTCTCATATTCATTTGCTTTATTAGCAGGTGCCCATTTTTACTCGTAGCAAGAGACCAGTCCAACCCCTGGACCAGAACCAGGGTAGTCCAAAAGGTCCCAGTGATAAGGTCCTATTCCAAGAGACCCTCTGTCTCTGGAAAGCATACAATAATTATTTGGGGGGCATTCTTACTTTAAATCTCCCAACATACCACTTAGATTGTAACCCTTTGAGATAAGGATGCATGTCTCTAAATCTATTATGCTGTACTGTATTGCAAGTCTATAATGTAATTCACTAATGACATTTCTTGAACTTTATAGCTAAGAATCTTGCATACATATGGTGGAATGAAACTCATGAATGGGCATTTAATTTAGAGGGTTATTCCATTATTCGGAGGAATCGAGCAAATAGAAGAGGTGGTGGAGTATGTTTATATGTTAAACCGGATTTAAAGGCTATTATAAGGAAAGATGTTTATGTACTCTAGGAGGTAATTGTACAAATAAAATGTTTGCAGGGATATGCTATAAACCACCAAATACAGTATTCACCCCCTACGAGTAATGTCACAATGTCACGAGTAATGTCACAAGTTAAATTACAAATAATTTACAGGCAGTCCTCGGTTATCCGACACAATGCTTTACTCAAAATGGCGTTGGATAGCGAAACGTCATAAAGCGAATCAGACTTTCCCATAGGAACACTGTTTAAATGAAAGGTTCCGTTCCTGAAGGCATTTTTAACACTAAAATACACCAAATATTTTACGCAGGCAATAAGATATGTAGCACACACATAAATTATATAGTGTTTATACTGTATTATATATATAAAATAACATAATATATAATATAATATAAAAATATAATATATTATATAGTATAATATAATACAATATTATATATTATATATATTATATACACATAAATAACTTTGTAAAGCGTCGTAAGAGCGTTGGATAAGCCATTTTGGCGTTGTAAAAATGAACATAGGTATGCATTGCATAGTGTTGGATAAGCCATTAGTTGTAAAACGAAAAGTTGTAAAACGAGGACTGCTTGTATGTGCCTTTTTTCAAACAAACTTTTTTTATTTAAAGTTGTAGTGATTAAACTGATTACTGTTATATGAGGAGGAGGTTAAATGTCAGCAAAGGGGGGACGGGGGACTGTGAAATGTACTGGTTACATAAGTATTCAGCCCCTTAAGTCAGTACTTGGTAGAAGAACCTTGATTGACTGCAATCTTCATGTCATGCCATAAATGTTCCATTGCATTAAGTCAGAACTTTGACTAGGCCTCTCCAGAGCATTAATTATCTTCTTGTTCAGCCACTCCAATGTGACTTTGGCTTTGTGTTTCAGGTCATTGTCCTGCTGAAATATGAATTTTCTCCCCAGTTTCTTTGCTGAACTCAAACAGGTTTTCCCCCAGGATTCGCCTGTACTTTGCACAGTCCATTCGCTCTCTAACAAGCTTTCCTGTCCCTGCTGAAGAGAAGCATCCCCATAACACGATGTTTCCACCACCATGCATGACAGTTGGGATGGTGTTGACTGGGTGATGTGGAGGGTCGTCTTGCGCCAGACGTAACGCTTGGAATTTAAGAAGAGATGCCTGTGCTTAAAAAGGAACAACCCTGAGGTACCCTAGGAGATATGCTATTGACTAAGCAATGTTTTTATATTTAAATGAGTCATACCGCCTACAAAAAGGCCCGTTGTGATGAAGGGGGTACTGATGTCAGATCCAACAGGATCAGAACCCACACCCTCTGCTATTCAGAGCAGCAGCTCTAGCATTGAACTAAACCAGTTGCATGCAAAAGCCCTATTTGAGGCTCTGGAGAGAGCTAGCACCACCTGCAGATCATTCCGCTTCTAAAGCAAGTGCAATCCGGGCGAATTGCCTATTAAACCATGAGGTTTGTCACATTTTATAGATGCAGTTTAAATGATGCTATTTGCAATAGAGAATACATTATTTCACACATTTCCTTCTGCGACTTCTGAACATGCCAAACCACCTGGAAACAGGAGGAAGCCACAACCGCTATATTAACAAACAATTGGTTAACTGACGAAGAAGTGCATAGGCAACTTGATCAAATGGAAGTAAATAAAGCACCTGGCCCCGATGGCATGCACCCAAGGGTTTTTAAGGAGTTACGTTCAGTAACAGCCAAACCATTATATTATAAGTATGAGGAGCTCCGTAATGGACATGTTCATTTTGATTCGAGAGGGGGCTATGCAGGATGATATACAGTAGTGAGACATTTGGAGACTTTGGTCTGTACAGCAGGTGTAAGGTCAGGGGTGGAAAGGTAAATTTGTGTAATCAGAATAGAGGTGATATTTGAACCCTAGATTTAATAAGGTAACTTAGAGAGAGTGTGAAAAGAGAAGAGGCCCCAGGACAGACCCCTGGGTTATGCTAAGGGAGAGATCGACATAGGAGGTGTTGGCAAAAGAGACACTGAAAGTACGATGGGAGAGGTTAGAGAAAATCCATTAAAGAGTTCTGTTAAGGATACCAAGAGTACGGAAAATGTGAAAGAGAAGAGGGTGGTCCAAAGTATCAAAGGTTGCAGGAAGGTTTAGTAATATAAGCAGGGTGTAATGACCTTGGTGTTTGGCAGCATGGAGGTTATTAGTTAATTTAGTGAGGGCTGTTTCGGTGGAGTGAGCAGTGTGGAAGCCAGAT
Organism: Ascaphus truei; assembly: GCF_040206685.1. NCBI lineage: Eukaryota > Metazoa > Chordata > Amphibia > Anura > Ascaphidae > Ascaphus > Ascaphus truei. Next base: position 33,227,094 of record NC_134483.1, read on the forward strand.
TGTAGAGGATCTAAGGGGTAATCAGAGGTAAGAAAATGGAGCAAGCAAGAGAACACAAGGCGTTCAAGGAGTTTAGAGGCAAAAAGCAGGAGGGCGACAGGGTGATAGAGAAACAGGTAAGGTCAAGCTTACTGTTTTTGAGTAAAGGTATAACTGTTGCATGCTTGAAGGAAGTGGGAAAGGTACCAGAGCTGAGGGAGTTGAAAATATGTGTGAGAGCATAGGGATTAGTGTGGGAGCAAGAGGCTTGAAGAGATGGGAGGAGATGGGTTTAGGAAGCAAATGGTACAGGGATTAGCAGCAACCCTTCCTCTTCTGTGACAGAGGAAAAAGAGTCAAAGAAGGCAGGAGGAGAGTCAGGAAGAGGAGGTGTAGAATATGAGGAGGATACAGAGGGAATCCCTTAACAAATGGAATCCATCTTCATCTTGAAATAGTCAGTAAAGTTCTGTGGTGAAATGGAGGAAGAAAAACAGTTAACAGATGAGTGGTCTGAGTAGAGAGTCAAACACAGAGAAGAGGCAGCATGAGCTAGACTTGGGAGTATTGATTAGTGAAGAAAAGTTGGGTTGTTGAGCTTGGAAGAGGAAAGAGTTGAAACAGGGTAGGATACATTTGTAGTAAAGGAAGTCTGTGAGAGTATGGGATTTACTCCAGAGACTTTCAGAGGAGCGAGTACAGGAGCGGAGCATATGCGTGTGGCAGTTTAGCCAAGGTCTGGAGTTAGAAGGGCGAGAATGACAGAGAGAAAGAGGAGGATAGGGCAGAGTTGTAGTTCATGACAAGGTTCTTAGAGTCTGTAACAGAGCAGAGAGGAGAGAGGGAGGAGAGCAAAATGGAGTTAAGAGCAAGTAGATTAATGAAACACACGTGTCTGCAGAAACAAAGGGTAGATAGAGGTGAAGAAGAGGAGTACTGAGGGAGTATAAAAGAGATGAGGTGATTGATGGTCAGGCAGAGAAAAGGAGGAAATGGAAAAATCAGAGAGAGAAAGGGAGTCAGAGGAGAGAAAGACAGAGAGCCAGGATTCAAAGTTAGAGAGAAAGACAGGAGAGGGATGAGTAGAGGTAAGCGGGTGATAGATAATTGCCACCTAATACAGAGTGAGAGGCTAGAGAAAAGCTGAACAATGTGAGCCTCAAGGGAAGGAAAAGAAAGAGAGGGAGGTATAGGAAGGGTAAAAGGGGACGATAGACAGCACTCTGATAGTGTTAAATTTATGCAATTGCAGGGTGCACGGAACAAAAGGGGACCCTTATTCCCCTGTATAATACTAACAAATCTACGTAAGTACCAGCACTCACTGTCTAATAGCTAAATGATGAAAACTGTTGTAATGCAGAATAAACATTTAATAATAAAACGAATCAGAAATAAATCAAATGTGTTTGCAGAAACCAGTATCACAAATGGGCATGTCACAAAGTGAGGGGTGGGGGGGGGCGGGAAGGAAAAGGGGAAAAAACATGAAACACAAGGAATATACACAAAAAACGGAGAACGGAAAGTATGCTAGGGGGGGCGACGTTTCGAGGGACTACCTCTTCATCTGGCCCATTCCCCCTGGTCCAAAAGGTCCCAGAGGTACTTCCGTAAGCCTCCCTTCCCCTATAACTGGTTAAATCAGACACCCCTGAAAATAGATAGCAAACATACAGTGTAGGCTAAATACAGCTAAACAGCTAATAGCAGGGCAGCAAGAATCCACTAAAGTCAATGCCAGTAGTTCAAGTACCACAAGAAACTGTGGGCAATGGTACAGTAAAGGCTGAACAGCACTCCACACGAGCACAAGGAGCAGAGCCACAGAGGGTTTGATTACTGTCTTCATTTGCTATTCCCATTAACCTTTCATTGACTGCTGTGGACTCCTGGTGCTTCTTTGCAAGCTGCTTTCTTGCAAGCTGTGTTCAGCCTTTACTGTACCATTGCCCACAGTTTCTTGTGGTACTTGAACTACTGGCATTGACTTTAGTGGATTCTTGCTGCCCTGCTATTAGCTGTTTAGCTGTATTTAGCCTACACTGTATGTTTGCTATCTATTTTCAGGGGTGTCTGATTTGACCAGTTATAGGGGAAGGGAGGCTTAGGGAAGTACCTCTGGGACCTTTTGGACCAGGGGGAATGGGCCAGATGAAGAGGTAGTCCCTCGAAACGTCGCCCCCCTAGCATACTTTCCGTTCTCCGTTTTTTGTGTATATTCCTTGTGTTTCATGTTTTTTCCCCTTTTCCTTCCCCCCCCCCCCCCCCCCCTCACTTTGTGACATGCCCATTTGTGATACTGGTTTCTGCAAACACATTTGATTTATTTCTGGTTCGTTTTATTATTAAATGTTTATTCTGCATTACAACTGTTTTCATCATTTAGCTATTAGACAGTTAGTGCTGGTACATATGTAGATTTGTTAGAGGTATAGGAAGGGTAACGGCAGATTGATGAATGGAGGAGCCCCACACCTTCAACCCTGGCATTAGAGCGCAGAGTGTGGGAGAAAAGAAAGGCCACCATAAAAGAAAGCAGCTTCCAGTGCAAACTGAGTGAGACATGTCTCGGTTATAGCAAAGAGGAGCAGAGAGTGAGAGAAAAAGAAGTTGTGTACAGAGAGGAACTTGTTGGAAAGGGATCGAGCATTCCAAAGGGCACAGGAGAAAGGGAGAGAGGAAGGAGGTTGACGAGGGATGGGTATGAGGTTAGAGGGGTTGACACCTGGAGGAGTAGAAGTTTTATGTGGGAGGCCAGGACGAGAGCATGTAGAAATAAGGCAGGGACCAGGATTGTGAGAAATATTCCAGAAGCAAGGATATAGGTGTGTTTTAGTGCAGGGGTTATTGCGGAGCAGTGTCAAAGGGCGCAGATAGAAAAGAAGTTCATGTGAACTAAGAAGTGGAGAATGATGGAGATATATGAATGGAGTTAGAGGAATAATGAGGATGGTAGAAAGAAAAGTGTAGTTTGGAAAGAAATGAGGCAAGGGAAAATATAAATAGAAGAGGTGACATGGCAGTGGTAGCTGTGCTAGCTTAGTGTTGAGAGGTAGGGGAGGGTTGGGCAGGTAAATAACGTTAGGATGAGGGTAAAGAGTAAGATGTGAGAAATAAACAATTGATGAATAGTTGTGCTCTTGAATTTTCCCCAATCACACAGTCTGACACTGGTACCTCCATCACAGGTGTCTTTAAACTGATTGGTCTTAAGGATATATATTAGGATGTGTGACTCATTTAAATATATTTTGTATAGACATTAGCATATCCCATGGTCTCCTCCTTGCAATTTCTATCTTGCCACCTTTTAGGTGATGTTAAAAAAAAGTGAGTATTTAACCCGCGATTTGCATATCGGAGATTGTCAGATCATGAGTGATAACGATTGTTAATAAGCCGTTTACAAGCAATTTTGCCATGTTGTTGAAGCTTTGTGAATACTGTAGCTACACGTGCTAAATAGCTTATTAAGTTCACTTGACCAGTGTTAAGTCACTTATGAAAGTTTAGTGAATAAGCCCCATGAACACAGATTCATAAACCTGCTATGGGATTCCACAACAGGCTACAAATGGGCCCTGGTCCAGAATGACTGTCATCACCTTGACCTGCATTCGTAACGCAGCACATGATGCTGCATTTCCTGCTCATATCTATTTTAAGAAGAGATGGGTTTGGACAGAGGATGCGTCAATACCTGCTGTCACTACAGAGACAGAATCAGCTGAAGTTGATTTGAAAGATCAAATAACTACTGAGAAAGGGGGGCCCTGACACTAGAAACTCACTCTCCAACAAAGAGGAAAGAGCCACTGAATCATCCTGCTCAGCTGCTTCCTCTAGTACTTCTAAAGAGTGAGGTCGAAGAAGGTGCATTACGTACTTCCCCCAAGCTCAACTCAGTCACAATCTGTTTCCCTAACACAGGTTGAACACCAGCAGCAGCAGCAGCATCCTGAGGCATGCAGACATGGAGTGCATCCACACTACTACTGGTGCTGCTACTAGAACCTGCAAAATCTACTGGAGATGCTGTTGTGCTATCTGAGCCTCTAGAGGTGGTAAAAATCCCTACTCGGTTTCACCAGTATACCAGTCAATCCGTTTCAGTTGAGTTGACACTGTTAGGTTTCCACTGTTAGGTTGGAAGACTTAGTCTGGGGGTGCTGAAGACATTCAGGATGGAGGTGGGGTCACAAGTGCTTGAAGGGGTCCCAGGACAGGAAAACCCCAGTTAAGTGTTTTGAGATGAGTGTGCGGAGTTGGGTCATGCAAAATAATGTTAGGCCTGATGCCCTAACTTGCCAGTGAAATGTGAACTTGCCAGTGAACCAGTGGAATGTAGATTCGGTGCTGTTGACACTTTGTGGGCTGGTATGTTTGAATGGCAACTCTTTACCTTCCCTAGGAAGCACTGGCGAAACGCGTAGGGTGGCCAGTTTATTGCGTTCGAGACTGAGGCTGAGCTGATACAGCTGATCGCACAACCTCCCATAGTGCCACTGCTGCCCAGAGATTTCGAAACCGCGAGACGAGACTAGCGGACATCACACATGACACAGAAGTGATTGGAAGGCTCAGACGGTGTTGGCGTTGTGCGGTGTGTTACTGAGAGGAGATTTGTGAGGATATCTTGGAACAAATCTGTTTACATTCACTAAGAATATATAAAAAGAAATTGGTTTATGAGTGTTACAGATCCATCTCCTTGTTTTACATTTTACCACTATTCCAAGATTTTTTGCACTGCATTGTTTTCTTTTTTTGCCAGTGCTATAGGCATCTGTTGCTCCAAATGTATCTCTTGGTTGACAAAAATAATAATGTCATCACAAAATGTGGGAAACACACGGTACATCAACCAACCTGATTGGTTGATGTAGCATGTAATCCCATGACAAGTCTTCTGCGATGACCAAGGCCACTGGATAATGCCTGGTCCATCACAGAAGAGCGGAAGTTAGTAAAGAGACCACATCTGGTGGCTGAAGATTAAAGACTGAAAACAGCTTAAAAAAGATAAGAAGAAAAGAATTAAAAAGATTTAAAGCCAGAAATAGTACAGATGACTTTAAACAACTGAGGATCTGGGGCTTCCGGTCAAGTTGAGGATCCAACTTTGGACACCATGGATGTCTTTGGATTACAAATAGGATACTAGGCCTGAATTCATTTTTTATGGTGTGTTTTTTTGTTTGTTTTTTGCCATAGGGCCGGGATAATTTGGACTTACATTTTTTTGCTTGTTTTAATTTTTACTGACCATTGGACCTGAATTATTTTGATTTGGTTGGTTATTTTATTTCCAGTGGCCTAATTATTTTGATTCCGGGGGTCCTGTGTTCGGAAGATAAAGATGGCCTTCATCCAGGGTGGGATAAGTAGCCAATTTTCCTTTCAGGTTCCTATTAATTGCCAATGTGGCTGTCAACGCTCCCATTGAGCCACAGTGACAATCAATGGGTTTGAAATATGGACATTTATTATGTATTTTGATGGCAATGTATAGATTTTTTTTTTAAAGATGTTGTTTGTTTTTTAAATTACCAAAAGACCTATTAGCTATATTTGGCTAATAGGGCTATTGGCCATTAGTGACAATGGGGGGTGGGGGGGCTTATGTTTGTGAGGGGGTTAGTTAGGGTGGGTTATGGAGGCAGTTGCCCAAGTTGTTGTTCAATGGCTCAGCTAGGTACCACTTTTCTTACATAAATAAGATATACACTTTTTTATTAGTGTAACTTAGTGCTGAAGCAGCATCCTTCACCGCCAGTAGAGAATTGTAGAAGATCAAGCTGGAGTACAGCACTGCATATACTGTATATTATCCATGGACCCTGACTGTCCTTTTTTCCAAAAATTGTCAGAGTTACAATTATACCGTTGTGGAAGCTTAATAATGACTATTGGGATTATTTTTCATGGTTATATCGATACTAATAATAATAACTGCTGCAATATATTCATGTTGATATACTACAATCACAGAAACATGTGCAGCATGAGGGCCAGAGCCCACTTCCCTAAAAGTACACTCAATACCAGCAGGCTAATGCAAAAAGTATTATTAAGTAACTATAATTGTTATTTTTAAGCTACAATAGTACAGCAGCAACCCACAACCTATAAATAACCCACAGCTAAACCCTTGCAACTGATGGCTTCATCTTTCATCTTGAGACTGCGCCTCTCTATACAAACAACTAAAGACAAAAAGCCCCAACGCTACATGACAAATTATATAGTTAAATACTTATCTGTTTTTCTTCTCATAAGTAATGGTCATTTAGTTAAATTATTTGGCCAAAGCATTGTAAGCCTGCAACCACACCAAAGTATACCCTTTCAACAGGTCCTAACACTATCTGCAAACGTTATCTTCAGTTACCAACGTATACCAGATAGGAATGCAGTTAGGACAATATCAAACATTTTTGAGAAGTGATGACTGCATAAAAAAAATCATATCAAACATGACTTACTTTCCACCTTCTTTGCTGGTGTCTTTAAGTTTTACATTGCTCCGATGTTTAAATTCAGTACATTTATTTTGACGACTGGATATTTGATAAGAGTAGGTGTTTGGAGTTTTTAGCATGCGGTCCATTCCATCCTCAAAAGCACTGATCATTTGCTCTAGTTCAGAGGTTTTAAGTCCTTGTTATCATGAATCAAGTCAATCAATGCTTTTTATGAATAACATAAAAAAAAATATTATTTTATGGAGCACTAAGCACTGTAGCCAGTCTTCTTATTCTTACCCCCCTTTTAATGGAGGTAGAATTGTCTCTAGACCTAGTCATGCACAGGTCCTCCTCCTCATCTGCGAATCGCGGATTACAGTTTTTGGTTCTTTTTATTAATCCGTAATGCAGATTGCCAGTGACAGAATTTGTTTGGGGGAGGAAATGGCGGATTGGCCTTTTTGAGACTGAAATCCGCGGACCAAAGGAACCAGCCGAACCAAGACGGATCCAAATCCGTAAAAACATTTTTGCCCATCCCTACCTGTAAATTCGAAGGTTGCGGCCATAGCGTGCGCGCATCAGAGCGCAGGGAGGCACGCACGCCCTTTGCCTGAGTGACTTGTGGACTCAGTTCACTCAGGCAATGGGGAGGCGTGGCTGTGACGTCACCAGGCTGGTTCACCCTCATTGGTGGAAACGCTTACGTGATGCGCGTCGTCGCGCAAAAAATCAAATTTTTATGTCTGCTCAAAATCCTGCCTCGCGCGCAGCATGGCTGGACTGGTGCACTTACATGCATTTGTTTGTGCCGCACAGTCGCCTGCACTATGTCCAATGCCTTACTGATTCTGTGAATCCTGCTGATCAAAGTCTCCCAGATACAAGCATGGAGCAGAAAAAAAAGTGCATAATGTTCAAGAAAACCTAATAAATGTGAATGCATTCTTTGATAATTCTAGTGTAACTTCCTGGTTACAACTTTTATACATCACCTCCAGAAGGTTCACCCAACAGTCTCATCACAAAACACATTAGGTAAAGAAAGTAAAAACCCTCCAAAGCCTTATCTTTGCAATAACATAAAAAAAAAATACCTATTTGTCAAAAAGATGCACATCGCCTACATTTAATCCATTAAGATCACTATCACTATTTCACTCTGGTCGTGAGCAGGGCTGCACATTTAAAGATGCCATCATGGTTAGTTTGCAGCAACAACAAAAAACCTGAAAATAACTTCATGTTATTTTACTTAAGTCCATTTGCAAATAGCAAATTGGGCTGTTTTGTGTTCTTGGGAAATAGCAAAGTGTTTTCCTTTTGTCAGAGACTTGACTGACTGAGCGAGTGCTTGTTAATTGAGTATTTACTCAACCCCCTAGTCGACCTCTGGCTTATGTTAGAACCCCAATAAAGCGACAGTGGAGCTTTGCCTGCGCAAACTCCTGTTCAGCACAAGAGAAAAATCACACAAGGGAATAAATAGTGGAAATCAAACCCCTTTGCCATGTTTACAAACTCATTTAAAAAAAAAATATTAACAAAATACAGTTGGGACTGGACAATTAGGCTGAAGAAGCAGCATTAGCTGGCGTAAGAGCGTCGCAACCCCGAACTGTGAAACATTGTGACACTGGCAGAAAAGTATTTTGGGGAATAAAAAGCTGGAAAATATAATGAAAGAATAGAAAGTCAACTAATTTATCTGTGACTGTCATATCTCTCCTTTCCAGCTCAGGGTGGTACCCCGGGGTGGGGAGATTACCGGAGGAAATGACACTGAGACAGAATGCTTTGATTTCTTTCTGCTCTTTGGCTCAGTGTAACTATATAGAGCCAGAATTA